>NW_006922305.1:271752-274793 GCF_000298275.1 Orycteropus afer afer | reverse complement strand
TGTGGTTTCTCACCGGTATGGATTCTCTGATGTTTGGTGAGAACGGAGCGCCACCTAAAGGCTTTGCCACACTCACTGCATTTGTAAGGTTTCTCTCCAGTATGAATTCTCAGATGATTTGCAAGGTTTGAGTTCTGACGAAAGAACTTGCCACATACCTTACATTTATATGGTCTCTCTCTGGTATTAGTGATGTTTGAGCCACACTTAAAGGCTTTGTCACATTCAATACCTTTGTAAAGCTTCTGCACAGAAGGAATTACCTCAAGATCAACAAACACTGATCTTTGGTTAGAATCCACCCCACATTCATTACGGTTGTAAATGTTTCCTGCAATGTGTGTTTCCTCTCGTGATGTAAGCAATGAAGGGTGCGTGAAAACCTCCCCATATTTACCACAAACGTTGGTGTTGACATTAGGAGGAATTCTAAGTGGTGGAACTGGAGATCCTCTGTTGACAGACTTCTCTCCTTGATCCCGGTCACACATAGTCACTCCAGCTTGGAATCTTTGCAGCTCAGCCAGATGTGGTTGAGAGTTGAGTCCTATCTTGGTTTCAAAACATGTCATGTATTCGTTTCCCTCATCTCTTCTAATATGTGGGTCTCTTTTAGCAGTGAGATTTTTGTTATGAGTGACGGTCACTCCTTTGTCATTTCTTTCACCATGGCCCCACTGACTCTCAAACTCTAGCATGTGTTCCCTGACTTGCCTGGAGTCAAAATTCTCGATGCCATAACTTTCATATCTTTCCGACATCACTGTCTTGTACAACTTTCCTTTATTAATAATCTCTTTTGGAGATAATTGCTTGATGACACATGGAGAAGAGACATCTAGAAGATATAAAGAACCAGAGGGCTCCTATTAACTACAGGCAGAAAATATTTTATATCAAAAACCATAATATTACACCAAAAGCAATACTTATAATGAACAGAGTTATGGAACTTCTCAATCACGGCCTTTAAAGGAACACAAAATTAAAAGACTCTTAACAAAGAAAGGATCATTATATTAATTCAGATTATTTCCAGGGAAGGTAGCTTTCAAATACCTTATGATCACTTACACTAAAAACACATTAGTTCTAAAAGAAGGAGTCTTTTTTACTGCCATCCTACAGCATACATCAATTGATGCAGATATGTGAAAACTTCATATATTTGAAGAAAATATTTCATTAATGCAAGCTGACACATAATTATTGCAGAGAAATAAATGAGAAAGCACAGACCTATGTAATAGTAAGTAATGTACAATAAAGTCACCTAATGAAGAAGATGGAGAAATGGCTCAGAATTGCAAAACAAAAAAAAAGCAGTGACAGTATCAGAACAATTTGACAATACATCTATTTCTGTTAAGTCAATTCCAACTCATAGCAACTCTACAGGGAAGAGAAGAACTACCCCCCAGGGTTCACAAAGCTGTAAATCTTTACAGGAGAGGACTGTGACATCTTTCTCCCATGAAGCATCTGGTGGGTTCGAATCACCAACATTTTGGTTAGCAGCAAGCACTTTAACCACTGCACCACCAGGGCTCCTCTAAATTTTAGAATACCTGTTTTAAATACTTGTTTCAAAACAAAACAAAACATCCACCATCTACGTCTATGCAGAGTAGGCATTCTGCAATATTAACAATGGGTACAATTATATCTCATAACAGATTTTGAAAACATATCTATGGTAAACTATAATGAAAATGCATGGAACAATAATAGCAATCCATGATAAACCCACCAGGTACACAGTAAGAATTACAAATATACAGAATTATGGTCTGTGGAAGTCTAAAGGATTCGCTCCTAAGAATAAAATCATTCCTTTATCCAGTATGAGAAGATCTGTAGAGAATACCTGACTTTCGAAATACCATGTTCAGATAAACACATAATATTGAAAAAATAAATTACTAGGATTGACAGAAATCACATTTATGTTTCTATGCCTGCCAAGAAACAGAGCAAACCCTTAACTGTATTGTTGTTGTTGTTGTGTGCCGTCGAGTCGGCCACGACTCATAGTGACCACTCCTTGGGTTTCCGAGGCAGTATCACTACGGAAGTAGATTGCCCAACCTTCCTTCCCAGGAGTGGCTGGTGGGTTTGAACTGCCAGCTTTCTGATTAGCAGTCAAGTGCTTTAGCCACTATGCTACCAGAGCTCCCTTAACTGTATAGTGCTCTTTAATTACACAGTTCTTTGGCTACAAGATATATATAAGACAGAATGTGTGCTTGGAAACTTGACCATTTAGGGTCACACAGCACTGACAGGAAGCAAATGATGAAATACAATCAAGATAATGCGTGCCAAGGTCAAGCTAGCAACAGCATGGGCAGAAGGCAGAGGGGATCTCTAAACCTGGCTTGCCGGTCCCCATGACGAGGCGCCCAGTGTAATGAAGTCAGTGACAGTGTGGGCTGGCTGGCTCCTGCTCCTACCTTGCGGGGAGCTCTCACCTGACTTGAGCTAAGGGGCGCCGAGCCTCGAGCTGCCGAGGCCGCAGTGGCTGGCCCCACACAAGGGCTCTGGGTGCTCCAGCTCCACAGCGGCCTCCACGTCCGCACGCAGAGCCCCTGTCACGACCCCTACTGGACTGGCTGATGCAGGGGCTAAGGGTTTGCTAGCCCACACGGGGGATCTGCCAAGCCTTACTCCCGAAGCCTGGCAGCCCGGGGAAGAGGCAGTGATGACCCTGTGCCAGGTGGGCATGGGCAAGGTGGTGTTCAGGTCTGCCTGCCAACATCTCTAGCTAGATCCTGCCCCACTGTCACACAGAGCGTTGATGATTTCGTTGAAAAGGGGCCTCCCGCTGCCCCTATCAGAAACCTGCAGGTTCAGCTGGGAGCCAGGGCTACAGCCCTTCCCGGACCATGTTGTGCTGCTATTACTCACAGGAGGATGGTCACTTCCTGCCTTGACCCTTAACACCTCAAAGCAAGTGACAGGCGCCTGACACCTCTTCCGTTAACACTACCTCAGGAAAACAAAACACAAAACCTCTCCACGGTTGTGCTTGCCAGCAAAAA
>NW_006922305.1:269956-270924 GCF_000298275.1 Orycteropus afer afer | reverse complement strand
AGAGAGAGAGAGAGAGAGAGAGAGAACGTCTGATGGTCTACCCAATCCAGAGCTGCAGGAAAAACACAAAACAGAGGGGGCCCTCTACAAGGCACCAGGGCACAGGAAAGCACGCCTCCGGATGTCACAGGCCCTGTAAGTTAGAACTGCCCGTGAAGAACCAGAGGAGTTGCTGCTGCTTCCCTTGGCTCGGACCGGCCGCCGGGGAGTCTGAGGGCGAGGTGTGGTGCAGTGGATTACCGGATACGGCTTTTCCAGCCACGATCTGTGACTCCCACCGGATGTCTGAGTGGGAGTATGCAAATGTACTGTGCTCGTGGCCCATGACGAGGGGCTTGGACAGCTTGCTGCTAATGTAAATAGGGTCATGGCATCGCTGAGTAGGCTGTTGCTTTTAGGTGCCCTCGAGTCAGCTCCGACTCTTAGTGGCCCTTAGTGGCCCCGTGTGCTACGGAACGAAACCCCGCCCCGTCCTGCAACAGCCTCACGATCCCTGCAATACCTGGGCCCATTACCACAGCCGCCGGGTCAGTCCATCTTGTTGAGGGCCTGCCCTCTTTCATTGGCCCTCCACTCCACCAAGCATGACATCCTTCTCCAGGGAATGGTCCCTTATGACAACGTGACCAAAGTAGTGAGACGAAATCTGGCCATTCTCACTTCCAAGGAGCATTCCGGCCGCACTTCTTCCAGGACAGATTTGTTAGTTTGTTTAAAAGTCCATGGTACTTTCAGCATTCTTACCAACACAACTCAAAAGCATCGACTCTTCTTTGGTCTTCCTTATTCATTGCATGCTGTCATATGCATATGAGGTAAATGAAAAACCATGGTCTGTGTCAGGTTCACATTAGTCTTCAAGGAGATATCTTTGCTCTTCCTCACTCAAAAGAGGCCTTTTGTAGCAGATTTGCCCAATGGAGCTCTGGTAGCATAGTGTCTAAGGCACTTGACTGCTAACTAGAAGG
>NW_006922305.1:223274-269816 GCF_000298275.1 Orycteropus afer afer | reverse complement strand
GCACATAACAACAACATACGACATCTGATATCTTAACTGCTGCTTCCATTGGTGTTGATTGTAGAAAAAGTAAGATGAAGTCTTTGACAACTTCAATCTTTTCTCCATTTACTGTGTTGTTGTTACTGGTCCAGTTGTGAGGATTTTTGCTTTCTTTATATTGAGCTGTAATCCATACTGCAGACTGCAGTCTTCAATCTTCATGAGTGCTTCAAGTCATTCTCACTTTCAGCAAGCAAAGCTGTGTCATCAGCATATCACAGATTGTTAGTGAGTCTCCCTCCAATCCTGATGCTATGGGCTTCTTCATATACTCCAGCTTCTCAGATTATTTGCTCAGCACAAAGATTGAGTAAATATGGCGAAAGGATAAACCTTCATGCGCCCCCTTCTTGATTTTAAACCATGCAGTGTCCCCTTGTTCTTTTCTAACCACAGTCTCCTGGCCTCTGTACAGGACCCTCATGAGTACAATTAAGTGTTTAATTTTTTTCTCAGTTCTTTCAGCTTGAGAAATGGTGAGCATGTTCTTCCCTTTTGGTTTTCTAACTCCAGGTCTTTGCACATTCATTATAGTAATTGGCTTTGTCTTTTCGAGCTGCTCTTGGAAATCTGTTCAGCTCTTTTATCTTGTCATTTCTCATGTAGGTGGCCGTGGAAGTAAGGTGCATGGAACCCTAATGTGGAAACTGGCCAGTTCTGTCATTCTGCTAGATTTGAAATGAGCTGCCTTTCAAAGCCATAAGGGGGAGAATGGCACTACCATCAAGACAGAGAAGAGCCCAGATGGAGCAAATCCTTGGACCCAAGATCCCTGTGTTGAGATGATGGCATAGAGACAGCAGCAGCAGAGGCAGAAAAACTGAGGAACCAGCATGAGACAGACAGCAGCCTTGCTCTCGGCAACTGGCCTGTCAGGCAGGTGCGTCTATACAAGGCCCCTTCCTCTCATCCTTTCTCCTTTCCCACGCGCTCTCAGGTATAAAGCCCCGAGACCCCTTGGTCCCTTTGTCTTTTGCCTGCATCTGGGATCATGGGTATATAGGAGGCTTCCTGCATCAACTCACCCTGGGCTGAGGTTCTGAGGGAGAATAACCACAGAATGAATCTTGCCTGATTTGTCTTTGTCCTAGCCATTACGTAAGTCGGTAAGGCTTGTGAAATGCCGCTGGAGAAATGTCAATCATTACTGAGAGCTACGGTCTCACGTGAGGCCGTTCTTCATCTCAGCTCACCCCACCAGGGAAAAAGCAATGTCTTCACACAACAAATAACGGAAATCAACTTAACCGCCCTCGGTGGCACAACGGTTAGCTGTTCCACTACTAGCTGAAGGGCTGGCAGTTCGCACCGAACCAGAGATGCCCGAGAAGACAGAGCTGGTGCCTACTTCTGAAAGGTCAGCCTTGAGAACCCTCTGGACTAGTTCTACTCTGCCCGCATGGGACTTGGGATCCACTCAATGGCAACCAACAAGACAGGAGCTTAATGTAAAAAGAGGGTATTTCCAAAACACCCAAAATTCCCAACTTAAAAAATCCAGATCACTTAAATGGGAAAAGGGAACTTTAACGGTCAGCACTAAGTCAGGTGAAACCAAGTCCAAGGAGTCACTGGGCCCTCTTATCACAGGATTTCAGAGCTCACCCAGGTTCCAGGGAAATGGCTGCTGAGTCATAAGCCCCGACTGTCAACAGGGAAATTTGCTTGTAAAATAAACAACATTCATTCCTTGATCCCAGAGACCCACACATGGCAGGCATAAAACACAGAACACTAAGACAATCACCAAAAATATGTAACTGATGAGTAAGCTTTTTTTTTAAAAAGTACATTTATAATACAAGAAAACATGCAATGCGGATGCAGCAGTGGCTCAAATGACTCATAAGGAAGCATCTCTCATCTTCAGAAGCTCCCTCAATACAATGCGTCAGAATCATGTTTACTGAAGGAGCATGAGCAGTGGCACACACGTGGGTGGATGATGTAGGCCGAACATGTTGGGACACCAGCCTCACAGACAGGACATTGTAAACTTGGACAATATTCTCCATAGGATACACTCCAATGCCTTGGACTGACAGCTCTGAGGGAGAGGATGCAGGCTGCCATGCTGTCCTTGGGAGATGTGACACGTCACAAAACCCAGGAACCCTAATCTGTCAGGTTCTCATGATCTTTTCTATCCCAGCAATTGGGGACACGATGACCACTGTACTCGGTGGCTTCAAGGGGCATTTCTGAAAGGAGCAGGCCGACACTGTCGCATACAAATCAAAATGTTCTTCCAGAATTTTCTGTTACCCAGCAAGCCCCTCCACGAGGGAGTCCACCAGAGCCTGGCCATTACCAAAAGAATAACTGTCAGAGGCAGTGGCATGATGTCTAGGAATGTGTAAGATTCTGAGCAAAAGCAAAGAAACTTAGGAGAATGCCAAATCAGGAAGACTCAAAGTTTTCATGCATTCCAAGGTTACTTTGAGAGTATGGAGGAAAGAGGAAAATGTAAGATATTGGAGTAATATAAAGGGGTGAGAATGTGTGAGGTCCTTGATAAGGTGGTGTGTGCTCTGCCTGTGCCTGGAAGACTGAGATATGGTCCCCATGTAGGTCTGGGGTGCAGAGAGAGGATCTGTCTGTCTACACTTTTTACAGTGCAGCTGAGTAACAATCTCAGAAAATCCAATCCACTCCCCCATTTTCCACACACGCCTGAGGTATGGAAAAACAGAACTGAAGAAATGGCTGAGAGGCTGAAATAGAAGGCTTAAGACAGCCCGGTACTATTTCCGGGGGCCCCAGATACAATGGAGAGCAGTCGATGTTTTCCCACCTTATGAGAAGGTCTCCCAAGAACACGGAACAGGAAGGAACTTGGATATGTCCTGGGGTCAGGACTCTGGAGGCCTCATTCTGAGCTGTATGAACTGACAAGTAGGGATCAGACAGAATCAAGCCCAGAAGGAGAAATTTCCAAGGCAAGAGGACCCTTAGAAATAGCTCCCCCTGTCCCTCTCAAAACCAAGCCACCAAAGGCCTCCCAGGGATCAGACACTGTAGTCACAACAAACACTTGGCCTTTGTCTCTGCTTGAGCTGGACCTCCCTACAGAACCAGAAGACTACTATGTCCCAAGAGTGCTAAGTGGTGGCGGTGGGGGACAGTGGGGAAGAAAACTTTGTAGACAGCTCACATGAAATCAACTTTCATTTCTCCATGTGGGGAAGAGTCCCTCAAAGAATATTTCATGGTGTGGCTCCCTCTCTACCATCTGAGCTGCTACCTGTGCTCCCATCATCATGCATCCCCACTGTGTGATGCTGAAAGCAACTGGGACTTTTGTGGCAGGTTCTGGAGAGCCTGAGGACAGAGGCTCACCTGGGGGCACAATCCGGTGCCTCCTGAGGCATGATGGATCTCATGACTACACGGGGAGGCCAAGGCTGCAGGATCTGGTTGGAGAACGCAAACAGCTGCTCTTGGGAGGGTAAGCGCACCGCCTGAGGGCATGGGGTCTCTGTGCGGGGACCCCCTCCTGGGCCTTGCTCTGTGCGTTTCTTCATTTGTACCCTTTCTGGTTATAATAAATTGGTAGGATGTACTCTCGTGAATTCTGTGAGTTGTTCCAGGGAATTCCCGAACTCCAGGGCAATGAGAGCCAGCAGGGGCTGAAGCTGCCTGTGTCATAGCCTGATGGACGGTGTCCTTTTAACTTGTGTGCCCTGGGCTAGCCCCAGGTGTCTAGGGATGAGAGAGACAAGGGGTTGGTTAGTCCAAAGAAGAGGGAATTGTGGCCAATACCCCTTGATGTTGTCATGGGTGCTGGGGGTGAAAGTGCCACTTGAAGTGGCTGGTGACAAGGATGAAGATACGTGAAGGTTAGTACTAGCTCCATTTCCAGGTGGGAACTGGATGCATGTCGATCCTTTCCACACAGTTAACAATGAAGGTGGGATCTGCCCACCATGCCCCTTGCTTATGCAGTTGGCAACTCTGGTAGGATTTTCAAGAGCGACCTTCACTCATGAAGACAGAGGGTTTGGGAAGAGACTGGATGAATGAGGAGGGGATGAGAAACTTGTGGTTCATGGCTGGTTACTCCGGCTGTTGTTATCTGTATTGGCTACAAGGAAAGTGAGAGATGCTATGTGGAAACAGCGGGCAGTGAAACCGATTCCCTAGAGGACAGCGAGAGAGAAGCCACACCTAGAGGGCTTGGAGGAGCTCTGGTAGCATAGTGGCTAAGGCACTTGACTGCTAACCAGAAGGCTGCCGGTTCAAACCCACCAGCCACTCCTCGGAAGGAAGGTTGGGCATTCCTACTTCCGTAGTGATACTGCCTCGGAAACCCAAGGAGGGGTCGCTATGAGTCAGGGCCGACTCAACAGCAAATAACAACAACAACAACAGAGGGCTTGGGTGACAGGAGGCACACTAACCAAGCTGACTGAAGGGGGCCAGGGTTTCCCTAGTGGGACCCAGCCAAGGCCTTGAAGCCATAAACGTATCAATGGGTAAAATGGCGGTGGTGGTGGTGGGATGGTGAAAAGAATATGAAAACTGGAATGTTTCAGTCTATAGGAAGTGGTTGAGCTTATCTGCATGCTAAGTATTGGAATGGATACTTAGTATCTAGAATGTTCCATAGGAAAACGAATAGGCTTTGTTTAAAGGAACATGAGAAACTGGTTGTAATAAAGTGTCTAAGTCAGTCCCTCAGGCAAGACTAATTGTATGTTAAATGGAACATGGTAAGATATGGCAACCCCACAGGTTGTTCACTTCAATCCCAACAGCCCTGCACGGAGTGAAGGTTGTGGCTTACGCAGACAACCGTGGGAGTCCCAACATTTAAAGAAACAGTTACTATCAGATACTGGACTTTGACTAAGACTCTGAATGAAAGAGAAGAAAAATCCCTAAACCCAATCATTGGATGGGATGAATTCCAAGTTGCTGCCTTAGTAAAGGGATGTCTGTGCGGGGCCCAGCCAGCCAGAGATCCGGGGTTGCGCTAAAGCAGGTCCTGGCAGTTCCCATCAGAAGAAGTCCCTCCCAGGGCAAGAAGCGAATGGGAATTAGCAAGCAGGCATCATGGAAAGCTCGCAGGAGGTGACCACCCGGGTCTGTGAGTGCCAATCGTAGACGGGCGAGACAGGCTGAGTCTGAGGCATGAGGTCAGGAAGAACAGCTCCGTGTGCCAAGAGAACAGACCGACTACAGTGGCTAAGGGGCAGGCACAGGCTCTGGGAGGAGGGCCCTGCACAGAGTGGGTAAGTCAGATTGGTTCTGGCGGCCCAGGGAGGTATCACTGGCCTGGACTGAGCTTGCCTGCTGGGTGGTGCACGCAGGTGCTGAGTTCTGTGGAAAGACTGGAGCAGAAGGTGCCTTGGTTCCTCTGACCTGGGAACATGATTTTATCCGTAGAGCAATACTATGAGCGTGCAACTTACACTCTGCTTGTCTGAATTGGGGAATAAAGGCATAATGACGTCTTCCTGAGTGCTCATGCTCAAACTGAGGGGGCAAAAGGAAGGATGCTTACTGAATAGACCCCTCTTTTCCTGCTGGATTTGGGGAAGAGAGGGTGGAGGAAGATGTTACTATGACTACAGGTAGGCGTCACTTAACGCCCGTGATATGTGCTGTGGAATAGGGCATTAAGTGATTTGGACGTTGTGTGAATGTCACATACAACCTTATGAGAGCCTGCATCTGGTTGTCCTCGTCATTGCTGCTGCTGCTGCAGCAGCGGGGGCAGTGGAGTGACAGGAAGTGCCTTGCCCTGCCTGCTGTGGCGCTCACCTGAGCAGCAGCAGCAGCCCGGGCCCACAGCCCTCACCACAGCCACTGCAGGCCCACCAGACCAAGGCCGAGAGCCTGTGCCCAGGGCCATGGCCTCTGCCTCGCCTGCCTGTATCCCACCCGTGGTCCAGTGCTGCAAGAGTCTGGGTTTGGGGTCTTTAAGCCATTAGGGAGAAATAATAATAACGAAAAAAAAAATAGAGCGCTGCCTTCCCTCTGCAAAGCAAAGAAACAAAAATACCTTATGGGACCATGGATGCGTATGCAGTCAGAAGCTGTCTGATGGATGTTAAGCAATGCCTACCTGGTATTATGTGTGATTCTTAAGCTGTAAGTGTGACTATGAGGACCTCAAGGAAGGGTCACAGCAGGAGAGAGGGTCTCTTGGCCAACTCTATCAGATGTGCCTGACCTTGGAGACTGGCAAGCAGAGGAAGCCTGCAGTAGGCATTAGGGTCCTCAGCCTGGAAGGAGTTTCTGCCGGACCAAGGAAGGATGGACTGAAGTAAGTGCTAATGACCGATGTGGACCGAGTCCGTGACTCTGCTGGCCAAATGTGCAGGGAGGAGGAAGGGGCCCTCCGGATGCTGATTGTATGAAAGGACCCACGACCAGAAGGCCAGAGGGTGGCTTGGGGAACAATGAGTTCCCTCAGATGGCCTTCTGCCCTTGGTTTTTGCAAAAACAACTTAGGGTATTTCCTTAATGTGACTGACTCCCCAGGGGAGCCCTGGTGGCACATTAAAGCGGTCAGCTGCAAACTGAAAGATTGGTGGTTTGAACCCACCAGTTGCTCTATGGAAGAAAGATGAGGCAGTCAGCTTCCGTAAAGACTGACAGCCTTGGAGACCCTGTGGTGCAGTTCCACTCTGTCCTCTAGGGGCGCTGTGAGTCAGAATGGACTCCACGGCAGTGGGTGTGGTTTGGGCTTTGGTTCTGTGAAGATTGACAGCCTTAGAGACCCTGTAGGAGCTCTGGTAGCACAGTGGCTAAAGCACTTGACTGCTAACCAGAAGGCTGGCGGTTCAAACCCACCAGCCACTCCTTGGAAGGAAGGTTGGGCAATCCTACTTCCGTAGTGATACTGCCTCGGAAACCCAAGGAGGGGTCGCTATGAGTTGGGGCTGACTCGACAGCACGTAACAACAACAACAACAGAGACCCTGTGGGCAGTTCCACTCTGTCCTCTAGGGGCGCTGTGAGTCAGAATCCACTCCACGGCAGTGAGTTTGGTTTGGGCTTTGCTTCTGTGAAGACTGACAGCCTTGGAGACCCTGTGGTGCAGTTCCACTCTGTCCTCTAGGGGCGCTGTGGGTCAGAGTGGATTCCACAGTAGTGGGTGTGGTTTGGGCTTTGCTTCTTTGAAGATTGACAGCCTTGGAGACCCTGTGGGCAGTTCCACTCTGTCCTCTGGGACGCTGTGAGTCAGAATAGACTCCACAGCAGTGGGTGTGGTTTGGGCTTTGATTCCTTAAAGAACGATAGCCTTGGAGACCCTGTGGGGCAGTTCTCCTCCGTCTTCTAGGGGCGCTGTGAGTTGGAATCAACTCAACGGCAATGGGTTTTGGTTTAAGGCACCAAGCAGACTATGGAGCCTTGCCCGGTAATGGACAAAGAGTACACTGGGTAACTGACAAGGCACATGCAGATTGGCTTATCAAAGCCCTGGAACATGGCGCCTCCATGGAGTTCCCTAGTTGGGTGAGCAAACTCTGCCCTTGGGAGGGCAAGCATGACTCTGAGTACATGGAAGCTCTGCAGGGCATCCCTCCTGGACCTTACTCTGGGTGTCAACTCATTTGTGTCCTTTTTTGTCATACTGAAGTTGTTACTGCAGGGATGGTCTCTCCCAGGAGCTCTGAGAGCCATTTCAGCGAATTATCAGATCCCAGGGGGCAGGGGGAGCCAGCCAGTCTGAGGAGCAGGAAGTGTGTGGACTCCCGAGTGTGTGGCTGACACCCTGAGGGGGTAGAGGAAAACCCCAGTGTTGGAGCCAGCTGGTCTGAAGTGGAGTCAGGTGGACTGCGGGCTTACAGCAAGTACCTCCTGGCTCAGCCTCTGGGGGGCTGCGTGAGCAGCTGGGAAGGGATGCTGAGACTTGCAAGCAGCGCAGCTGGTATGTGGAGTGGGACTGGTTACCTGCCACCCACCCTGGTGTCAGGGTGATCTCAGTTCCTCCGGAATGCCACACACAGGTGGCACAGTCAGGGTCTACCAGAGGCCCCCCCCCCCAACTGCTCACCAACTTACCTGAGTTTTTCGCCATTTTCCCCTTGTTCTCCACAGTCCAGGGCTCTGTCCCCGTCTTCAACATGGAGAGAAGACTCATCTCAGAAGAGAAGAGTCCTGTTTATCAGAAAAGGAAACATGAGGTGCTGGAGCTCTTCTAAGATATAAACTTACAATCTAAGTTTGTTCATCTTAGAGCATTGCAGATGTCTCCAGAAAAACATCCCCAAACTTACACACTGACGGCTTTTTTTAGGATGCTCAGGGCATGTGTTAAATAGGCAGATACCTAGCTCTCTTCCAGGGATCACCAATCAAAAGCCCAAGGGGAAAGTCAGAGACATATGTACAGTGAAATTTAGCCACACGGCTTTGTGCTTTGAGCTCTAGAACCAGCACGACTCTAGCGGGAAGTGGGAAGGTCATGGGAAGAGAGGGGAAGGCTGAAGACCAAATGCTCTGTGAGGGAGCTTTTCTCTTCTGAATCCAGCTCACTCCCTGCCTCAAGAACACAGGTTTCAAACTGCATCAGACATGGCAGGGCAGGGGCTCCAAGACACTCACAGGGAAAATGCCAAGATTCACAAGGGGAGACCCTGACTTCTGGAGGGAAGCTGTGCTCACCGAGCGAGACCAGGTTCCTGTAGTTCTCCAACATCACGTCCCAGTACAGAGCCCTCTGGGCAGGGGCCAGGCACGCCCACTCCTCCCTGGAGAACTCTACGGCCACATCCCTGAAGGTCAGTAGTCCCTGCAGTAGGAGACACATCTCACTAAGTGCACGAGGGAGAGCTCTTATTTTCGTGCAACGTGAGAGACAGGTACACGGACCGATGGGGTTGACGTGAGCATGCTGAGAGATCCATGTAAGATAATGGTGCAAGTTAGGCGCCCCAAATTCTGCTCCAGGAACAAAGGCCTGTCTGTCTACTTCTAATAATCAGTCAATGAAAACCCAGTGGGTCACAACAGGGGGAAGCCCCTCCCAGGATGCCCCAATCTGCCCACCCGCACTGCCCCATGGGGCCCATGCCCTGTCTCCCACCCAGGCTTGGTGGGAAGCCTTCCCAGGATGCCCCAATCTGCCCACCCTCACTGCCCCCACAGGGTCCATGCCCTGTCTCCCACCCAGGCCTGGTGGGGACCCTTCCCAGGACATCCCAAACAGAGCGTCTTCCCAGGTCCCATGTCCCTGAGTCATGGGGAGGTACTCTATGTGGAGAGGACAAGGGATGAGGGAAGCCCTGGGTGAGTGCAAGCGACCGTGTCAGGCAGGACCCAGCAGAGTTAGAGGACGGTATGTCAGGGAGGAGGGGACAGAGCCACCAACTGGGAACATGACAGTTACCTGGGACAGAGCCATTCTGGATGCCTCTTTCCTTCCTCTTCCTCCTCCTGGCTTCTTTCTCAGGCAAGATCAGTCACAAGAAGTTAATCCTGAGTGTGGACAGTGAGCTGTTATGGTTCCAATCAACACACCCCTATCCCGTGTCACAGGCCACACGTACAGGGAGGACCTCACTATGTTGACAGACGGCTCCTGCTGCCCGCCGCACCAGGAGGGACTCGGGGACGATACCCTCCTACACGGAGAGCACCAGGTAAGTGTACCGCCCCCCCCTCCTGGGGAAGCCCATCCTTGGCTACAGCAGGGGGATCTGGGCTGGCCTGAGCCCCCTGCAGGTCCCCGACCAGCCCGGACCCCACGCCCCAGGCAGAGCTGAGGCCCTCAGAGGAGGCAAGCCCGGCACACCTCCCTCCCTGCAGCTCGGCTGTTACCCAGAGTCCTGCTGTCTCTGGATCCAGACAGTGGAACAGGCACAGGCCAAGGGTGGGGCAGGGAGTCAGAGAAGCTGCCCTGAGAAGGTGAAATGAGAACAAAGAGCGGAGGGAGGAGGGGTGTTTGTGGGTGAATGTGAGGGCCAGGGACCCAGGTAGAGGAACACCCCCGTGAAGGCTGAGGCCATAGGCATCCTGGCTCCAAACCCAAACCCAACCCACTGCCATCAAGTGGTTCCGACTCACAGAGACCCTAGAAGACAGAGTAGAACTGCCCCATGGAGTTTCCTAGGCTGTCAATCTTTATGGAAGCAGACAGACTCATCTTTCTTGTATGGAGTGACTGGTGGGTTTGGCCCACTGACTTTCTGGTTAGCACCCAATGCTTTAACCACAGCACCAGCAGAGCTCCTATTCCGGCTCCAGGGAGGGAAATAAACCAGTGAGGCTGGAGGCAATGACAGAAGATTTGGCGAGTCTGTGCTCTTCAAATGTTTGTCTCTCTCACTGAAAAAGAACTCTAGACACTGTATTCTCTCAACTATTTTAAGTTAACATCTCATTTCCTCTTTATCATTAAGTTAAAACGCAAGTGACATAATATCTTTAAAAAAACATGCTGAGATGTTCACCTGAGTCAGTGGAAGATCAGAGACACCCTAAACGGAGACCTGGAAGAGGCTGGGGACACATGTTTAGGGTTCAAGCCTTTCAAGACTGAATTATTTTCTGAACTCAATTTTTTGTTGAAAGTATGTGTTTTCAGTAATGGAAGGCATTTTGAATTAAATGGAAAAAAATTTATTTGTGGGAAGTAATATGGATTTTTTTAAAATATAATTAGTGGGACACATATGTCCCAAGGGATCTCTGTTGCTGAGATCAGTGGGATTAGGCTTGTTTCTTCAGATTTAGGCATTTACACAGGCCCACCAGAGGGCAGCATTCACTGAAAGTGAAACAGCAGCTTCCCACTAAACCCCTGGGTCAGAAAATGTATGAGTTGAGAAAGAGTTAAGGTGAAGATGGCTCTGAAAAGCCACAAGAGAGATGTTGAGGAGCCAGCTGGACACCTGAGTTTGGAGTTCAGGGGAGAAGTCAAGCTGGAGAAGTGAAACTGGGAGACATCAAGGCTTTTAAAGCCATGAGATGAGATGACAAGGCAAGACTGTGGGTACAGACAGAGCAGAGAAGTTGTCCAAGGACTGCACCCTGGGTGCGCCCACGCTCAGGGACCAGGCAGTTCAGGAGAAAACTCAGACGTGATCAGGGAGGACAGAGAAAATGGAAACCAGCACAGAGAGGGAGACATTAAAAGAATATTGTCACATCCTAAAAGTCAAGAAAACAGTGCACAGAGAGTGGTCAACTGGGTGAGGTGCTGCTGAGGGCAGGAGGGCCAGCGCTGGACATTAGCTCTGAGCCCATTCCTTCACGGGGAACAGAGGGCCCTGTCGGAACAAGGGCCCATGTTACCTTGCCCGTCCTTGCCCACTCACACAGGAAGGACAAGAGGGACCTTAGGAGAATGTCTACTCGGTAGCTCCCAGCTCCTACATGAATAGCTCACGTCAAGGAGGCAAATGGGATATGAGCCTCATTGGGTCAGGTGGGTTTTGACTATGAATACAAAACGTCATGGACGTCCCTACCAAGCACACACTGAGAGTCTTAAAATCATGCACATTTAAAAGGGGAAAACAATTTGGAAAGTCAAACAAACAAAAACTTAATGAACCCAGAGGTTAAAGTTAAAAAAATTGAGAAATATATCATATTTAGAAAAGAATGGCATGAGCTCATTACAAGACACTAGAAAGCTCATTTCAGAAGTTAAGGAGTATTTAGAGAAAAGTGGACATTCAGAAAACAAGGATTTATCCCAATAAGCTTGGGGGGAAAATGAGTTATTAAAATAAAAGTAAAATCATTAAAGACAACAAAAAAACCTTTAAGTGTTCCTTTCAAAGGTACTAAGGTGCCCTGGTGGTGCAGCAGTTAAAGCGGTCAGTGGCCTGGTTCAAACCTACCAGCCACTCTGCTGCAGAAAGATGCCGTAGGTTGCTTCTGTAAAGACTGCTGTTGTTAGGTTTGGGCTCACAGTGATAAGAGAACCAAACAGCGCCCTGTCCCACACCGTCTTCACAACTGTTAATGCTTGAGCCCGTCTTCCAGCGCTGTGTCAGTCCATCTTACTGCTGTATGTAAGGTTTTCAGTGGGTAATTTTTTCCAGAAGAGGACTGCCGCTTCCTTCTTCCTAGTCTGTCTTACCTGGAAACAAGGGTTGCTAGAAGTCAGACTCAACTCTACAGCAGTGGAAAGGGAACGTACCAGCTGCCGGTGTCGTGTGCCACGGACTCAATTCTAACTCCTTACGATGCTACAGGATGGCGCAGACCTGCCCCAGGCGGTCTCCAAGCCTGTCATCTTTATGAGAGCAGGTCACCAGGCCCTTTCTCCTGCGGAGTAGCTGGTTGGTTCAAAATGGCCACCTTCTGGTTAGCAGCCCAATGCTTAACGCCCTGTCACCGGGGCGTCAGTAATTTTTTTGTCCCATTTCATCCGTCCACCCGTCCATGTGAGTAAAAGTCACAGGGTAACCCTGCCCGGTGGCAGAACAGGGCTGCCTTGGAAGTCACCTCAGACACCGATCATTATAAAACACACCAGCCTCACAGACAGCAGCTTTGTCATCCTTATTCTCTTCTATGTAATTTAAACACATTTTGGATCGATTCAATTATCAAGGCGCCTACGTAGCACACCTTAATCATCCGTATGACATCAGCTGCCCTCTGCTCCTGTTCCGGCCCCTCTCTTTCCATGACCATGTGCTTCTCACTCTGTCTTTCACTTGTTCCTCTTCTGTTTTGTTTCCTGCCCTCCTCGATTTCTGCGCCTGCTCTTCTCCCCCTCCTCCCCTGCCCTTTCTCCCTGTCTCTCTCCTCCTCCTCCCCCTCCACCTGTTCAGCCCCACCCCTGCCTGCTTCCTATCTTGTCAGTCTTTCCCCCAACCTCTGATGGTCTCGCATCTCCACATACAGTATTCCTGCTTCTCTCTCCTCCCACCTCGGGTCCCCCCTCTGCTCTCCCTGCTACATCCCTTTGGCCCGCACTCTCTTGCACCCCCAACTCGTTCAGCTCCCTCATTTCTTCCTCTGTGTCACCTCTCGCACCCCTTTCTGTTCCAGCACCAATTTGTTCCGTCTGCCATGACACCAACTCTTCCATCCTCTCCCCAGCCGTCTGAAGTATCCCCTAGTTACCCCCACCCTTACTGGGGACCAAGTCCCCCCTCCCCTTCACTCTCTGGATAAGGAGCTCTTGTGGCACAGTGGTTAAGGCCTTCAGCTGCTAACCAAAAGGTAGGTGGTTGGAACCCGCCAGCCCCTCTATGGGAGAAAGATGGGACAGTCTGCTTCCGTGAAGACTGACAACCCTGTGGGGCAGTTCTACTCTGTCCTCTAGGGGCGCTGGGTCGGAATCAACTCCACAGCGGTGGGTTTCCACACTCTGCAGAACCCCCTTTTCTCTATTTTCTGTTTTCCCCTTGCTACTCTCTCGATTTCTTACTCTCTTTCACTCTTAAGGTTTGCAAGTTCTGCCCTCCGTTCCATTTGCCACCTGTTTACGGTTCTGCATCGCTGTCTGATAACTATTAACATTTCTAGTTCTCGCGCCGTTGCTCCGTCTCCGACCCCCGAGTCCGCAAGTGCACAGAGATGGACTGTGCAGTGGGGGGACCGGGACGGAGGGCCACGGGGCGTCACAGGGCGGACCCCGGGCCCCTCTCCCGACTCGGGGGTCAGGGAGGAAGCAGGCACTGCGAAGGGGATGCTGAGGGCGACGCGAGGAGGGATCTCAGGAGAAGAGCGGGGTCTCGGAGTCCCGGGGCCCCACGCTGCCCTCCAGGGGTGACACTGCGGAGGAGGCGCGGGGGCGTCGCCAGAGACTCTGCGGCTGAGGGCTTCAGCCGGCGCAGGGCGGCCGGGGCCCAGGGAGGTGTTTTCAGCAGGAAAAGGACGCGGCAGGCGGCGTGTACACGGCCCGAGGGCAGAAAGGCCAGGGCTGGGACCCGCCTCCGCGCGATTTGACACCAAAAAGGACGCGGATTCCCAGCCCCAGGGCAGGAATGTCTGAAGGCCACGCGGTGATTTCTGGGGGCGGGAAGAGCGAGTGCGGGGACTTCAACGTCCGGAGCGACCCTGGGCTCAGGTGTGGTGGACGCAGGCCGCGAACAGCAAGTTTAGACCAGAAAGACGGAAACGCACTCGCCTCACCGTGACTTTGGCTCCGGGCAATCCACTTCCGCGTCTGCAGTGAACTGCGCAGGCGCGCGCCTGAGGCGACGTAGGGGCGGGGCCAGCAGGCAAGGGCGTGGCCTGAAAAGGGGCCAGGCCTGGGCCAGGAACGCGGAGGGTGGGGTGGGCCGGGAACGCGGAGGGTGGGGTGGGCCGGGAACGCGGAGGGTGGGGTGGGCCGGGAACGCGGAGGGTGGGGTGGGCCGGGTCCGGACTGCCCTCTGCTTTGCTGCCAGGGCGTCTCCTTTTCTAGGATTTGGAAACGCTTGAATTTCTTGTCAATGTTTTGGACAAATTTGAAACTAAAGCTTAGAGTTGTAGGGGGCCTCTTATATTGGAAGCTGCAATGTTTTCCTCATAAACTGAAAACAGTTTAAGTTGGACGTCGTTTTTTGCAAGGGGGTGGAGACGCTTCCTGTTAATGAGACCAAAGGTGGGTGGGAGGAGGAGGGACGGGGACTAATGTGCCGAAGTGGTTGGACTGAGGAACCGCTCCTGCAATCAATTTATTTAAGCCAATTAGTGAAATAATCACTGGAGTTGTCTGTGTAGGAAATCCAATCTAAAATGTGAAAAGCAAAACTCTGCCTGTGTGAGTGTAGTTTCATCTTGTCGTCCCTCACAGCGTCGTTTCCATTTCTATTCCTCAGGCACCTGAGAGGCAGAGATTCACCCTGGGCTCAGTTCCTGAGCGCCAGACCTGGAGTGTGGGACCTGGGAAACTAAGACATGTGGTAATTTAGGTCATCAATCTGTTTTATAAATGGCAGCAACTTTTTAAAATACATATAAGTTCTTTTTTATACTTGTTACTCTACCACACTTGGAATGAATGATAAACTCCAATATCTTTGAGATAAAACTTTGGTGGGTCACAGCGGGAAACTTCCAGACACTGTTAGGATAAAATAAAGACGTTTATTGAAAGTGCAAGAACCATTCGAATGGGGGATAACGTGGATCTCATCAAGCCAAGACCAATGAGTCCCAAAAGGTGCTAGCAGAGAGAAGGTAATTATAGGACAAAATCAAAGTGTTAAACCTACGGTGTTGTGATTGGTAATGAGGGACTCAGAGGAGGGCATTCCAAAGTGGGAGCTTGTACATAATTAGATTAAAGGGTATATTTGGGAATCAAAGATTGGTTACACACATTACTGCAAAAGGATGTGCCTGTCACAGCACAATGACAAGATAGGTCCTGCTCCCGTATTCACAGCACAAGCAGGTTTGCTAGGGATTAACTATATTTAAACCTAGTTTAAGACTATTACACACATATTAATACAAACTGCATTGTTTTAACACGGTGAGAAAAATAAGTTGACAACAACTTCCTTGTGGCAACACAATTCTTGAGGACATCCTGCATGAGGGAGTTTCACATAATCATTTGTGTCCCAACCTCCTCTGGGAGCATGTCTGCAGAGTGTGGCCCGGACAACAGACAAAAAGCACTTCCACAGTTAACACTTAGTTACAGGCAGAAATGCAAGTTAGAGGTGAACAGTTAGCTGTTTAAGCAGAGGGCAAGATGGAGTTAGAGCCTAGAGCCAGTGTTAGTTAGCCATTTTATTCTGATCAAGTGCCTTTATTTTGTAGCTCTTCCTCAAGTGACATATATTTGCTTCTTGAATTTTTAATTCAGTTATTCTGAGAGCAACTACATAGTATTTGTTTTTTTCAATTTAAAAATTGTTACATCTTTTACCTATTTTTGTTTTCTACTTGAAAATGTTCTTTCAGGTGCTGATAACAAAGCCTGTAAAATGCATTTGGATTCATTTTCATCTAAAGAATGATTATTTCTACAGTATTTGTAAAGGCATTTGATTGTTACTGTGTGCCAGTCAGTCATTTCTGACTCATAGTTTCCTAGGTATAATCTTTATGAGAGGAGATTTCCAGGTCTTTTCTCCTACAGAGCAGCTGGTGGGCTCAAACTACTGACCTTTTAATTAGCAGTTGAGTGCTTAAGGACTGTGCCACCAGGGCTCCTAAAGCCTTTGATAAGGAGGTCTGTATTGCTTCCTATGACCCCTAAAGAAAGATTACATTGTCAAGTTTCCAACAGCCCCATCTACCCTCAATTTTTCATTAAGTTAACATATGACGAAGTGCAGGTACTCCCTAACTTAAAACATATGAGTTTTGACAGTTTTCTGCACTTACTGCCATCCAGATTTTTTTCCTTTGTACATCTTATTGTTAGGAATATGTACTACATACAGTGTTGCAGTGCCTAATTTGTTGATGTTAATCATTCTCAGATATTCACTCACATATGTTTAAAGATCAATTTATAAAGACACTGATAATAAAAGGCAACAATGAATATATATATATTTTAAATGAGGCATTTGATTTACGTCAGAACTGATGACGGAGTCATTGGAACGAAACTCCATCATAAGTTGGTTGTTGTTCTTGTTGTTATACGCCGTTGAGTCGGGCCCGACTCATAGCGACCCCTCCTTGGGTTTCTGAGGCAGTATCACTACAGAAGTTGATTGCCCCATCTTCCTTCCAAGGAGTGGCTGGTGGGTTTGAACCCCCAGCCTTCTGGTTTGCAATCAAGTGCCTTAGGCACTATGCTACCAGAGCTCCTATCATAAGTTGGGGACTACCTATATATGCTTCTCTCAAATCCATACATGTGAAAGATTTCTCTCAGTAAGAAATCTTTGATGAGGTAAGGGTATTTTAGATAAAAAAGACTTTTCACACACAGTTGTCAGATCTCACCATAGCATATGCTTTGTGATATTCCAGAAGCTTGAAGCACTGGTTGTAGTCTTTGTGATGCTCATCACATCTCAATTACCTGATATCTAGTAAGGCTTTAATATCATTAAAGGCTTTGCCAAAGTCATGCAATTTGTAAGATTTCATTCCAAAATGAATATCCTGATGATCCCCAAGAATTCAGTTTTGAATGACAACCTTGCCACACATATTTTTAAGGTTTTTCTCTAGTAGTTTCTGATATTTAGTGAGGATTAACTGCTGGTTAAATATATTGCCCCTTTCTTTATAATTTTAAGATCTATTCCAGAAGGAATTTCTAAAGAGTAATGTGGATTCACTGTCTAAGTATGTTCTCAACTTGTAAAGTTTTTCTTTAATATGGGCTCTCTCATATTTTGTTATCCATAAAGAATGGACCAAATTTTTCCATATTAATTGCAAACATTGTTTGCCACTAGGAGGGATTGTCTGGAGTTGTGGAACTGAGGGACCATTTTGATAGAGTTCCTCACTGAATGACATTTACAAAATGCATTTTCAGCTTGAAATTTCTACAGTTCAGACAGATGTGGCAAAGCTTCATCCAGTCCCATTCTCCAATCATCCCATGTATTTGTTTCCTGCATAGATGATGTTTTTTAGTCTTGTTCAAGCTGCTGTGGAAGCCTTCCTATGTTTATACTTTTAATTTACCGTTTCTGTTACAGAACACTGTTATATAAAAGGAAGTGTCATTAGGTGGAGATGGTTTGATGATTTATCTTCCGAATCTCTTCAGGTTTCTGTTATACAGTGAAAGCTGTGATAGGTGGAATTTGCTGGGACTGCCCTAATCCCCGAGTCGTGCAAGAATGCCTCCTTTGACAGGGTGCATGCAGTCCTACCGCTTGTCTATCGCTCTCTACTAGTGGAAATGGTTTTCTTTCTCTTGACAGGTTTCCACCTCACACAGGTTCTGGCTTTCACAGGTTTTACTGTAATTGTCCTGACTTGGTAATTCCTTTCTTCGTGCCCCTGCTGTCCCTCAAACTGACTCCCCCACCCCGTGGAAGTGAAAATTATTGAAGGCAAACCATGCTTGTTCTTACAAGATCACTAATAGAAAAGATTCTCTAATCAATGCTCTCCAATTGTGACAAGTTCTTGGTCTCAAACTTACCAGAGATATTTAAAATACATCAAGATCAGGTCTTTTATTAATTCAACTTGCAGAAATGAATATTCCATACTGGAAAACATCATTAGAGAATCTGTTCCCACCTAACAGAGGACCGACTGTGTCAGAGACTCTAAGGAACTTGGCTTGCGTCAAATGGCTAATAAGTGGCAGAGCCAGCACTTAATCCAGGTGGTCAGGCTTTAGAATTGAAACTAAACAATCGGTCAAGTAACTAATATTGAAAGGACATAGACAAACATTTTCTAATTCAGAAAACTTGAAAAACAGTTAAAAAACTAAAAACAAACATTGGTTTTAAAACTCTTATGTTATATATGCACACCCACATTCACACATTAAATTTTTGCTACTCTTAACTCATTAACATGATAGTGAAAAAATTAAGGCCATACACAAGAACATGTAAAGCATATTTATGGAATAACAGCGTCTCAAAAACACAAGGATGTAGAGCCACACAATAAAATTAGGCAAGACTAAACCAAAAACAAAACTCACTGCCGTCAAGTCAGTTCCAACGCATGGTGACCCCTCCTTAGATTTCTGAGGTGGTATCTCTATGGAAGTAGACTGCCCAGTCCTCCTTCCATGGAGTGGCTGGTGGGTTCAAACTGCCAGCCTTCTGTCTTCACAGGTGCAAATCATCAGGTCTTTCTTCCATGGAGCTGCTGGGTGTGTTGGAACCACCAGCCTTTTGGTTAGCAGTTGAGCACTTAACCATGTGCACCACCAGGGCTCCTTTAAGCCATGCTCAGCACTTGAGACATACTCAGAAACAGTTCTCACTTACTGTCATCAGGGTTAGATATTGACCTTTCTTTAAAGTTCCTACTGACTTTGTCATTCCTAAATGGATGGCTTCATGGTCTGGCCCACTTGAGAAATTACACATCACATGGTGGGTAGAACACAAAGTCAAGTACTTAGTTATAGACAAGCCTGCACTACACCTTCTATGTAATTTATGTATTTATAATCCTTAAAAATACAAAATCCAGTGACTTATGGCCATCATACCCAATGGCAAAATGACACAGGATAAAATTAGGGATATAGAACTTGCTAGAAATTATCTTATATGGACCCATCTGAAACTCACCTTAACCACAACCAATTTTTACACCTCTTTCCTCCTCTCATATTGTGAGAGGATAATCCCACCTCGGGCCCTTGGTGAAATGTTCTTCATGCCAGGACTGTTGGCATTCTGTCCAGAGGACTGAGAATGTCTGGCCTCAGGCTCAGAGGGCTTTGTACTGGTGTTTGATATGGACAACTAAAGGAACTTGGTCTCCCTTGCTCAGGAACCACCTCTAGTTGCCTGAGTTATTTAGGGACCAATCAAAACTTCGTCGAATCATAAAGCTTCGTAATGGCAGCACCTAGACTATAAACTTCCACAATTTGCCTATTCACACCAGATTAATGGTGGCTCCTGAAACTGCATGTATTTAAAACTTTATGCTCACCACTTCAAACGCCAATGCTTTTGTTACCCCTCTGTGCCTTTAAAGGATTACTGTTATTTTTTTAGAACAATTTTAGACTTACACAAAAATGAAGATAGTACAGAGTTCCCCTGTCTCCTTACATATTTTAACATCTGTGGTACAGTGAATTACTTCATATGGCCGTTCCGGCCAGTCCGTGAACGCCCATCAAACGACTGAGTGGGACTATGCAAACAAATGTGTATGGAACCCTGAAGAGAGGACTGGTCAGTTTGCCATGGTGCTAGGCTTAAAAGAGAGCCAATCCCAGAGCAGGAGGAAGTGACTACCAAGAGACATGAGTGCAGTGTGTCCTTTGGATCCAGGGTCCCTGTGCTGGGAACCTCCTAGACCCAAGAGACAGAGACAGAGACCTGTAACACAGAAGACAGCGACATGATGGTGAGAAGCAGCAGCAGCACCAGACCAAAAGGAGATGGTGCGGTGGGCTTCCTGGCAGAGTGAGGGGCCTCCGGGTATTTCGCAGAAGTAGGCTGACTCATGGAGCTAAGAATTCTAACACTTGCCTAACCCTCAAGCAGGGCCCAGAGGGCAAGAAGCAGTAGTCCCGATTAAGAACTGTATTCTCAGTTCCTATTATTTCCAAGTTGTTCCTGATTCTGAGTTGCATCCTGTTACAAATTAGTGAACTCAGAAGAGAAGGAGAAAGTGCTGTGGCAGAACAGTTGGTGTCAAAATTGGCAAGACAGTTGGAGAGAAGAGGTATGCCTGACCTCTGCCTTACAGGAATTAGCCTTGGGTTATTGATCTTGATTCTCCTTGCCCCCTGTGAAGTTAGAAGTCTGACATTTCTACTATGCCATGCGTTTTTTACAGTACAACCTACTTTGTATGCTATTGGTTACAAGTAACAAACCAATACTGACACACTATTATTAACTAAAGCCTACAGGTTATTCAGATTTCTTTAGCATTTTTATTTAGTTGTCATGTCTTCTTAGGCTCCTCTTGGCTGTGACAATTCCAGATACTCAATTTTGATAATTGTCTTAGTTATCTAGAAATAGCATAAGTGGATGGCTTTAACAAATAGAAATTTACTTTCTCATCATTTAGGAGTCTAGAAGTCCAAATTCTGGGTGCCAGCTCCAGAGGAAGGACTTCTGTCTGGTCTGCAGGAGGATGCTTGTGTCTTCTGAGCTTCTGTTACTGGGCAATCTTCAAGTGGCATGGCATCTCTTCCATTTCTGCTTTTGCTTCTTTGTTCAATCTTGTGTATCTCAAAAGAGATGCACTCAAGACACATCCACACTAATCCTGCATTATTAAAGTAAGACAACCCACTCCCAAATGGGATTATAACTACGGGCATACAGGATGGGATTTATGACACATTTCTGGGAGACATTATTTCAATCCATAACAATGACCTTGACAGTTTTAAGGAGTACTGGTGAGATATACTGGATGATGTCCATTTATTGCAATTTGTCTGATGTCTTCTCATGGTTAGATGGATATGGGGTTTGGGGAGGTTACGTAACAGAAGTGCCAATTTCACCACATCCTATCAAGGGAACAATCAACTTATTGCTATAGATGCTGACCATTACCACCTGGCTAAAGTAGTGTTGCTCAGGTTTCTCCTCTGTAGGTACTGTCCCATATCTTTGGGAAGGAAGTCCCTGAGTGCCAAACATACATAAGAAGTGGGGAGTTATGCCCTCCCTCCTTTCAGGTAGAACACTTATTTGAAACTGACTTCAAAGATTTGCTTCCTGTCCTTCATTTAGTTATTCAATCATTTATTTCAGATGGGCTTACAGATCTTTATTTCACACTGGGTTATAATTCAGTACTACTGTATTTAATTATCACAACTCGATGAGTAAGTTGGTCTCCATGATTGATGGAGAAAAGACTGAAGTTGTCAAAGATTTCATTTTACTTGGGTCCACAGTCAATACCCACGGAAGCACAAGTCAAGAAATCAGAAGTTGTATTGAGTTGGGCAAATCTGCTGCAAGGGATCTCTTTAAAGTATTAAAGCTCAAAGGTGTCACTTTGAAGACTAGAGTGTGCCTAACCCAAGGCCATGGTATTTTCAATAGCCCCATATGCATGCGAAAGCTGGACAATGAATAAGGAAGACCAAAGAAGAGTTGATGCCTCTGAATTGTGGTGTTGGTGAAGAATAGGGAAAATACCATGGACTGCCAGAACAAACTCGTCCTAGAAGTACAGCCAGAATCTTCCTTAGAAGTTAGAATATCCAGATTTTTTCTCACCAACTCTAGGATGTTGTCAGAAGAGACAAGTCCCTGGAGAAGGGTATCATTCTTGGTGAAGTGGATGGTCAGCAAAAGAGAGGAAGACCCTCAATGAAATGGATCAACACAGGGGGTGCATCAGCGGGCTCAAGCATAGCAATCATTTAGAGCACAGTGCAGGCCTGGGCAGGGTTTCGTTCTGTCATACAAAGGGCTGCTATGAGTCAGAGTTGATTTGATGGCACCGCCCAATAACAATTACTGTATTTAAGGAGGTCTGGAGGCATAGTGGTTAAACCATTCAGCTGCTAACCAAAGGGTTGGCAGTTCAAACCCACCAGCCACTCTGCAGTAGAAAGATGAACAGTCTGCTTCCATAAAAATTTATGGCCTTGGAAACCCTATGGGGGCAGTTCTTCTCTGTCCTAAAGGGTTGTGATCAGTCACAATCAACTTGGTGGCAGTGGATTTGGTTTTGGTTTACTTTGGGAGCCCTGTCATCTGTATTACTTTTCTTTGTCATGCTCTCCATCAACTTAATTTTTTTATTTTAGCACCCTTACTTTCTGCCACTTTAAGATACTCCAGGCTCACTGCGTATCATTGCCTGCGTCTGTCCTAGAATCAACAACCCAACAAGGAGCCCTGGTTCTTTTTATTGGAGAATGGAATTAGAAACCAAGAGCTGGGTGCTAGTTGTGCTTGTCGGCAATGAGTTATCATTTCTTTAGGCACTCTCAGCTGACAAAAGAAATATATGTGGATGTAATAACCCAGGAGTCCTAGTGGCACAGTGGTTAAGGACTCAGCTGCCAACTGAGAGGTTGGCAGTTCAAACACATCAGATGCTCCGCAGGAAAAAGATGCGTCAGTCTGCTTCTGTAAACATTACAGCCTCGAAAACCCTATGGGGCAGTTCTACTCTGCCCTATAGGGTCACAATGAGTCAGAAGCAACTGACAGCAGTGGGTTTGATTTGGGCTTTGGTTCTATATTTATAGCCTTGAAAACCCTATGGGGCAGTTCTACTCTGTCTCATAGGGTCATTGTTAATCAGAAACGACACGATGGTAGTGGGTTTTATACCAATTCATGTCTATACACATACACCTGTAAATATTTCTACACTTAGACACCCGGATCTACAGTAAGTTAAACATGACTTCTTACTAAAGTCTCCAATTTTAATCCATCACTCCTCTTGCTGATCATTTCCCCTACAACAGTTAGAAGTCTAGTTTCCACCATGTGCCCCCAATTTGCTTAATTGTTCAATTTCTGTATGCATGCATAGCAGTAATATGTAGAACAATCATAATTATTAACCTATAACCTCATGGAAATAACTAGACTACAATACTTGTGGGCAGTTCCTTTACCTTTAGCCTTATGGACTCCATTCATTTCCAGAGTTACTCAGGTCAGCACACCTGAGTCAGTTGTTCCATTCATGTGTAATAGAGTTACGATGTTAAATTCATTCCATCTTGGAACCATCGACTTTCTAAGGGATTTTTTTAAATTGCATACATTAAGGTTTACTCTTTATCTTTGATGGGTTTTAACAATACGTAATAGTATACAGTTACCATTACTCTATTGGTATGTCGTCTCAGTAACTAGTAATTGGTACAACGTGGTTCAAGGCTCCAAGGGTGCAAAATACTTCACGTTTTCTTTCGATAGCTTGTGCAAGTAAGCTAACTTGTGGTGAACACATAATTTTCTTCTGAAGGACTTGAACCTTTATTGCATGTCAAGTAATACTCTAAGCACTCTAAATGGATTAACATTTTCAATTATTCTTTGAGATAAATTATAGCCATGTTTCATATGAGAACAGAAGGCACATAGGGTTGAAGTATCCAACAGAATTCCAGGGATGGATTACCCAATTATGTAGGTAAGCACACATCTAAAAAACCTAGGGCAACAATAAAACAGAATACCAGTTGTCCAAAGCAAAGTCTCACAGATGCCAAGCAGACAGGACACAAGGAAAAGCAAGTGGAAGGGAACTGACAGGGCACTAAATGAAACTGAAACCAGCTCCCGTACATGCAAATGTGCCAGAAAGAGAGAAAGTTCACATCGGGTCACAAGGGCACCCAGGGGCAAGGCTGTTTAAGCTATGAAGCCCCTACTACTTCAACACCTTCACTGACATCTGTCTCTTATGGTCCTCTCCCATGTAACTGACATTCCTTATGCCAGCAGTCTCTTGGGGGTACACTATTTCTTTCTCTAATAAACAAGAGGTAGAGGTGGGTTGTCGAGTCTAATTTTTGCTACATACACCCAAAATGCAACTAGATCCAACATGAGCAATTCCTGGGCAAGGATGAATTATATATTAATAGATAACAGGTCTCTGATCCATTTTCAGAGAACCATTTTGCACAGCCACGTCTACTGATCCAGCAACTCCAGCCAGGAAGGCCAGCAGTGCTCTTGGCTGTGATACAAACACAAGGGCATGCTGTTGCACACGTCCCAGTAAACAACCAACGGCAATCCCAGTCACAGTTGACACACAAACATGAGGGAACTCGAATAAGTCAACCATTGCAATGAATTCAATCAAGTTACTTTTTAACTGTATAGCACTTGTGTACAGTTATGTCCTAAGTTTGGAAATATATTTGGCATACAGGCAAACACAATCTAACGCAAGTTGATATACTACTAACATCGGTAATAATTTAATACTGTGAAATATTCTTTTTGTAGAAAATGTAGTATATAGTAAAAATCCTAATACCCTGCATCCATTAAAAATTTTATAATCCAGTTCATCTCATTCTACTAAAATGGCATACTCCACTTTTGCATTCAATTGCTACTATCATAGTTGCATTTAAAAAGGCGTTACATCATGGGTAGCTAAGACACACACACACACACACCTATATATATATATGTATACATACATAACTCACACATTCCATTTGAATGTATGAGTAAGCAGAGGGGGGACCACAAATATAAGTGCTTAGGGCCCTCACATGCCTTTACCTTGCCCTAATTCACGTTGTTGTTATGTGCTGTCACCTCAGACCCAACCCACAGCGACCCCTCCTTGGGTTTCCGAGGTGGTATCACTACGGAAGTAGATTGCCCCATCTTCCTTCCGAGGAGTGGCTGGTGGGTTTGAACTGCCAGCCTTCTGGTTAGCAGTCAAGTGCCTTAGGCACTATGCTACCAGAGCCCTAATTCATACAGAAAGTAAATGTCAGAGCCAGGATTTGAACTTGAGTTTGCAGACTCAGATCACATATGCTTACACACTAATCATGTCTGCCCACCCAGGGAGTACAAATAGTAACAGGTCACAGGGAATCCCAAGAGCAAAGGAAGAAAAACTTCAAAGCAGAGGATGTGAGCTGAATCACCAACAATGTGGCTAGGCCATCATTCTTGCATAAAGCAGTCAGTATTATACAGGCCTAACAAGTCCTTTTGAGAACTGGGATCAAATCCCTCCTATAGTTTCGAGAAATAGTATTTATTTCCTTCCTGTTAGTTCATCATCCCCACTCCTACCCCAAAGTCCTCCCTGACACAGAGGCTGCCCTCCATGAACTTGTCCTCACAGGGGTCATGTGTGGCAATCCTCACAGGGGTCATCATGATAATGGATCTATTACTTCTACACTAAATGTCCTAAGGCTGTTTGTGTTTTTGTTAAAAAGAAACAATAAAGTATACATAGCAAGCTCATAGCTCTTGAGTGTTAAGTCCTAAATAACAAATAGTGGTGACTACCAGCATTCTCAAATTTTCAATACCTTCAACAGAATGTCAGGACCATACTTCTTGCCAACACACACACCAATCCAGGACATTCTTCAGTCACTCTCAGTATGTTCCCATCCTGGGAATCTTCTCCTTCTAGGTCCCGTACCCAACTGTCTTTTGTGGAGCAATCAGGCATTGAGGTGGTCTATTAGGATAAGCCAAAAAGCAACTAAAAACTGACCCTTTATTTACTGACCGAGACAGTGCAAGCAACCAAGTCCAGAAAAATACTTTAGCCAAGGCCCCCAGCAGAGGGCCCAGCTGAGATACCCTAGAATGTGTATGGCCACGGCCGCTCTGGGGCTGGGTGGCCTAATCCTTGACTCAGCAACCTCCAGAAAATGGCTGCCTAATGCACCATTCCACTGATGAGTGGAGGGAAGCTTCCAAATAAGGCTTCCCACTGCAGTGGGGCCTGAGTGACCACACATAAGATGTTGACCAGGTGCAAGACTTCTTACCTTTCCTACCTTGTAGGTGCCTGGCCCAATCTTCCAATCATTTCAGGGTTCTCTACAAATATAACCTCATCACACATGCAAAGCTTGAACAAACATTTAAAATTTACATACTAACACTCTATCCCCTACAATGTACACTTTCATTGTACTTGTTATTATATATGTTATTCAGTTATTGCTGACTTACCAATAGAATATAAGCTACTTGATGGCAGGGAATTGAAAAGTGAACTTGTAACATACTCTTTAATACGATAATCTCAAATGGGAATATTCATAGTCTTTGAAAAACTGTTTTAGTAAAATTACTCATTCATATGTATAACTTAATAAACATCTCCAGATGTTAATTTTCAAGTAAAGTAGCTCAGGCAACTTATCTACCCAGTATTTTACAAGCACTTTTAACAATCATATTGTACAAAGGGGCCAATATGGGCAGCAGGAAGGGTCACGTATGAAGCTATTGTCATGAAGTTGTGGTTTTTTCCCAACCGAGGAGTCAGGAGGTTCCAAAGTAAACATTCAGTGTTGTATTGAAGAACCTGACTCTTATCTTTTCATGTCTGACAATCAACAACTTTTAAGCCTCATCTTTCCCTCTCCCCCTTCTGCTCCACATCTAAGCAAGCTGATGAAAAAGTCGAGGTGGTTTCTTTTGGCACCACCAGGAAGTTCAGTCTACATGTGTATACCATCACCATTAGCTCCACCTCCTAACAACCATAACAAGCCAAGCGAGTCACCTTCCCCTGCTCTCAGTGTCTCACCCCCTTGGTGTGTGGGGTCATTAATACTGGTCTCCAAACCAAATTCTGATGGGCATGCTGTTGTATGTTGAATTGTGACCTCAAGAAGACATGTGCAAGTTGTAACTGCCAGGATCTGTGAACGTGCCCTCGGTTGGAAACAGTATCATTCCAGACATAATCAGTTACAATCCTAAGGGTGGTCCCTGATCTCTTTACAACCGGTGTCCTTGTAAGAAAGAGACACAGAGAAACACACATGAAGACTGCCATGTGAAGACACAGACACAGAATGGAACGCCAAGATAGAAGCTAAGGAATACCAAAGATTATTGGCCAGAAGCCAGGAGACACACGGTCCTATTTCTCCCTTAGAATCCTCCAGAGGACCCAGCTCTGCTGATACTTTGAGTTTGGACTTCTAGCTTTCAAACTTGAGAATAATTTTCTGTGGTTTTCAACTACTCAGTTTATGACTTTTTTTAAGGTAGTCCTAAGGAAATCAGAGCATGCCCTGTTCCTGTGGATTGGCCAGTGGTGAAAACTAGCAAAAACGATTTGAGGTATGAACATAAAATGTTCCCTGTTTATGTCCACATAATAAAAACATTTCCATTGTGTATGTTCATTCTTAAGGGGAGACTCATGAACAGAGATCTTTTTATACGAATTCACTGAAACTAAAGGCTTCAAGGGACTTGCTTTGCTTTCCTCGTGTTTACAGAGCACATGCTCTGTATATATCATTGCTCCAGGTACATCCTCCTGTCACAACTCTTAAAAGAACCCCTTGTTTTATGGATTCTCTGTTTTCCCTGGAAGAACACAGGGAAGAAATGTCAATTAAATATATAAATTACAATGAAGTAGGTGGAAGAAAAAAAGAACAGGAGGAACACATTTAAATAACATGATTAGTGGAGCTTGTACTCTGAATAAATACTTGGCCATATACATTACCAGTTGCCACTGAGTCAACTTCGACTCATGGAGATTTCACGTCTGTCAGAGTACAACCATACTCCATAGGGTTGTCAATTGCTGAGTTTTCAGAAGTAGATCACCAGGCCTCCCTTCTAAGTTGCCTCTAGGTGGCCTTGAACACCCAACCTTTCAGTTACCAGCTGGGCAATTAACCATTGGCATCACTCAGGGATTCTGCCACAAACTTTACATCTATATAATTTTGCTCTATAATGGATTCTCTGATATCCAGTGAGAAGTGGGCCACATTTAAGGCTTTCCAACACTCGTTACATTTGTAAATTTTCTCTCCAGTGTGAATTCTCTCCTGAACCAACTGGTATGAATCCATGAATTCCTTACCACATCCATCACATCTGTAAGGTCCTTCTCCACTGTGAATTTGATGCTCCATAAAGCTTGCATTTTGGGCATAAGCCTGGCCATAGCCAATACGTTTGTACTGTTTCTCTCCAAAGTGAACTCTCTGATGGTACACGAGGCTTGAACTGTGAATAAAAGCCTGGCCACATTCATTACATTCATAAGGTTTCTCTCCGGTATGAATTCTATAATGAGTCGTAAGGCTTGAACTCTGAGTAAAGAGCTTGCCACATACATTACATTTATATGGCTTTTCTCCAGTATGGATTCTCTGATGTTTAGCGAAGACCGATCCCCACTTAAAAGTTTTGCTACATTGATTACATTTGTAAGGCTTCTCTCCAGTATGAATTCTCTGATGTTCCACAAGGCTTGAGTTATGGATAAAAGCCTTACCACAATAGCTACACTCATAAGGTTTCTCTCCAGTATGGATTCTGTAATGAGTTATGAGGCTTGAATTTTGACTGAAGAACTTGCCACACACATTACATTTAAATAATTTTTCTCCATTGTGGGTTCTCAGATGGCTGGTGAGATTTGAGCCCCACTTAAAGGCTTTGCCACAATCATTACATTTGTAAGGTTTCTCTCCAGTATGAATTCTCTGATGTTCTACGAGGCTTGAATTATTGATAAAAGCCTTCCCACACTCATTACATTTGTAAGGTTTCTCTCCAGTGTGAATTCGATGGTGTTTCACAAGGTTTGCTCTTTGGATAAAAGCCTTGCCACACACAATGCACTTGTATGGTTTCTCTCCGGTATGGATTCTCTGATGTTTGGTGAGAACAGAGCGCCACCTGAAGGCTTTCCCACACTCACTGCATTTGTAAGGTTTCTCCCCAGTATGAATTCTCAGATGATTGGCCAAGTTTGAATTCTGACGAAAGAACTTGCCACATACCTCACATTTATACGGTGTCTCTCTGGTATTATTAGTGATGTTTGATCCACACTTAAAGGCTTTGTTGCACTCATTACCGTTGTAAAGTGTCTGCACAGAATGAATTCCCTGAAGATTAGTAAACACAGATGTTTGGCTGAAATCCATTCCATCACATTCATTATAGTTGTAAAGCTGTTCTGTAATGTGAGTGTTCTGATGTTGTGTGAGTAACGAAGGATGCATGAAAACCTCCCCATATTCATTGAAGATGCTGGTTTTGATACTAGGAGGGCTTCTTCCCAACGGTGAGACTAAAGAACCAGTGTTGACAGACTTCTCCACTTGATTATATCCATACATTTTCTCTTCAGTTTGAAATGTGTGCTGCAGTTCAGGCAGTTGTGACTGAAAGCTGAGTCCAATCTTATTTTCAAAACATGTCATGTACTCATTTCCCTCATCTCTTCTAGTATGTGGGTCTCTTATAACAGTGAGATCTTTGTTAGAGGTTATGGTCACTCCATTGTCATTTCTTTCGCCATCACCCCACTGACTCTCAAACTCTGGCATGTTTTCCCTGACCTGCCTGGAGTCAAAATTCTCAAGGCCATAACTTTCGTGTCTTTCCGACATCACTGTCTCCAATAATTCTCCTTTATCAGCAATCTCTTTTGGTGGTAATTCCTCAATCCTACAGATAGGAGAGACATCTAGAAGACATAAAGCACCAGAGGATTCCAATTAGCTACAGTTAGAAAATATTTGATATGGAAAACAGTATGAGTCCAAAAACAACACTTGTAATGAACACAGCTGTGAAGCTTCTTAATCATAATCTTCAAATATTTGACACAGAATGAGTAGGAGTCTTTATTGAACAACGGGCGATTACATGGAATTCCAATTACTTTCAGGGAAGCCATTCGAATTATGTGATAGTCTATGTTTGGGTTGCTTAACACAATCCCTGCGATAAAAAAGACATGAAGCGAGGGATGCGCCTGTGACTGTACTCATCGAAATACAATTGTAACTGAATCAATGGAAATTAATGTGCACTTATTTGTAGTTAAGATGCTCTGGTGGCTTAGTGCCTAAGGCACTTGACTGCTAACCAGAAGGCTGGAAGTTCAAACCCACCAGCCACTCCGCAGAAGGAAGACTGGGCAATCTATTTCCATAAAGATTTACCACCTCAGAAACCCCAAAAAAACCCAAACTTACTGCCATCGAGTTGATCTTGACTCACAATGACCCCTTCTTGGGTTTCTGAGGTGGTATCCCTATGGAAGTACATTGCCCAGTCTTCCTTCCGAGGAGCAGCTGGTGGATTTGAACTGCCAGCCTTCTCAGAAACCCAAAGGGGGTTGGAATTGACTCTATGGCAGTGAGTTTGGTTTATTTATTTATTTTTAAATCTGAAATTGATAAACCGTGAATTTATAAATATCATTAGCAGAACGTAAGTAGCCTTGTTTTGGTTGTTGTCAGCCCCTACCAGGTTGGCCCCTGCCTGCCTGACTGCATGTCCAGGCGCCACAGAATCAGATCACTGTGATCCACAGGGTTTTCACTGGCAGTAGATCAGGTCGCCAGGCCTTTCTTCCTAGTCTGTCTTAGCACGAAAGCTCCATTGAAACCTGCCCAGTGTCACAGCAACACAGAAGAGTCCACTGACAAATGAGCGACAGCTGGGTTTGGGGTGCACTGGCTGAGAATCAAACCTGGGTCTCTAGCACGGAAGGCCAGAATTGTACACTGCACCATCACTGCCCTCCAAGCAAACACAGAGAGCAAATAACTATGACCAAGATGCAGAACGACTTACACAGGGGGCAGTGTTATTAGCAGCAGTTACGGGCAGAAACAAATGCCGGCAGCTCCACCGAAACCCCTGGAGGAGGCAGCTGTTGTACAGAGGGCTGGTCAGCAACAAAGCAGCCAGAAATGGCCAGAGAACAACAGGACAGCACTGGGATCTCCACTAACAAGGGACACCTAAGTGTTACACAAAATGTAGTTTAAAGGACAATGAGGAACAGATCCATCTGCATATGTTAAATGAAGAAAAGACCTCTAGAAATTGTGTGGAAAATGCAAGCACTATAAGCAACAGTGGCGAAAAAGGACATAAAGTGCAAGCAACTAGCTAAGGTCCTATGTGACAGGAGACATTTCAACAGTCGTGTTGAAATATGTATACAATACATATACTAATATGTACATGGTAAATCTGGAAAAAATAATTAATAATGCACTGGTATCAAAAAATAACAACTCCGTGAAATTTAAACCAACTCCAACTCAAACTTTTCTAAACTTAAGGCGTACTACAGATAAAACAATTTTATGTAAGAAATGACTGCAAATCAATTGAGTAGCTTCATTCATAGTCAGGTAGTAACTTAATAAAAAAGGTCTATTCTCAAGATACTCAAAATTCATGGGAAATGTGAGCCACTGAGTCAATTCTGACTCATAGTGACCCTGACTGGGTTTCCGAGGCTGTCAATCTTTACAGAAGTAGACTGCCCCATTTTCCTTCTGTGGAGCAGACAGTAGGTTTGAATCCTCAGCCTTCTGGTTAGCAGTCAAATGCCTTAGGCACTGTGCCACCAAAGCTCCCTGAGCTTTAACAGAAAACAAACCAAACTCACCACCGCCGAGTCGGTTCTGACTCACAGTGACCCCTTTGGGTTTCTGAGGTGATAGCTCCATGGAAGTAGATTGCCCAATCCTCCTTCCAAGGAGAGCTGGTGGGTTTGAACCACCAACTTTCTGGTTAAAGTGAAGCAAAAGTAAATGGGATAACTAGGATCACCTTTTCATAGAACCCTGTAGGTTTTTGAAAAACAATTGCTAAGCCGTAACCACAAATTCTCAAGAAGGCAATCCAGTAAAATAGAGAAATAATACTCATTCCTGGATCTCAGAGGCCAGCAAATGACAAACACACGACATACGTATACTAAGAATATCACCCAAATTACGTAACTGGTGATTAAATAAATCGCTCAACTTCAAAGCTTCTTCAGTATGACGTATCAAAATTACAGCAGCACACTCCTGGACGAAGAATGGAGAGTGAAGCAGTTTGGAGAACAGCCTCACACATGGGAGGCTGTGAAATTGGGCAACGTTCTCTGAGGATAACTTCCAACACCCTGGGTTGGTGGCACTGAGGGGTACCTGATCAAGGCCGCCATGTTGCCCTTGAAAGATATGTTGTGACCCTCCACAAAAATCAGAAACATCTGGAACGCTAATCAGTCAGGCACTCATGGCACTTTCTACCTCAGCACGTGGGGACATGCTCATTGTACCCAGCGGCCTCAATGGGCACATCTGTATATAGCAGGATGATACTGTAACATATGGATCAAACTGTTCTCCTTTTAAGAATTTCCTGTTACTCAGCAGCTCCTTCCATGGGAAATTCCAGTAGAACTTGTCCAGCAACAAAAGAGTAGGGTGCAAGAGAAAAGGAGGGAGAAATATCAGGCTCTAGGAACGTGTATTTCAAAAACAAGATTTAGAGACAAAAGCATACAAAATTAGGAGAATGCAAAGTCAAGAAGAGCCAAGGTTTATCTCCATTTCTAGGCTACACAGAGAGTCTGGAAAAAGGAAAATGTAAAATACTGGAGTTATGTGAAACCAAGAAACCAAACTCACTGCTGTGGAATCAGATCTGACTCATAGCGACCCCTCCTTGGGCTTCTGAAGCAGTATCTCTACGGAAGTAGATTGCCCAACCTTCCTTGTGAGGAGTGGCTGGTGGGTGAACTGCCAGCCTTCTGGTTAGCAGTCAAATGCCTTAGGCACTACACTACCAGAGCTGGAGTTATGTAAAGGGGTGCGAATGTGTGGAGTCCTTAATGAGGTCTTGTGTGCTCTGCCCATGCCTGAAAAACTGAGATATGGTCCCCATGTAGGACTGGAATGCAGAGAGAGGCCTTTTCTATCTACTATTTTAATAGTACTTCTGAGATGTACTCAGAAGATGCAATCCACTCCTACATTACACAGTGCGTGGAGTAGGAATTTGCAGGCCCATCCTGTCCTGCTCACAGTACCAACTGCAAGACTAAGATCACCCATGTTTGATGCCAAACTGTGTGGTAGGTAAAATACCCCATCCCACATGTTTCATTTTGAAATCTCGGCTTTTCTCCTTTGGCCAGTTCAAACCCTAGCTGTCCATTTTGCCCTTCTCTCTCATCTTTTGCCACTCAGGGTCACCCCTAGCCACTCAGAGTCAAGAACAGGGGTCCACAACACTCCTGGTACTTCAGACCTGCTGGCCACACCATTCCTTTTAAGTCTAATAATTCACTGGTATAACCCACAGCTTACTGGAAATATTATACTTGTGGTAAAGATATGTATAAAGGTGAGGTCTGGGAGGGGTTTCAGCACAGAGCCTAAATACCTCAAGGGGTAATGCTTACCCTTCCCAACAGTGATCAACCAGGAGATTCTTCCAAAAGGAAATTCTCCATGACCTCTCTCCTCTGGGCCCCATCTAGCTTTACCAGCTGAAGGTCGCCTCACACTCTCCTGGTCAGGCACCACCACCTGCCCTCTCTCTGCTGTGTGCTACCATTGTTTCTGGGCTGGCCCAGCTTGTACAGCTCTTACTGCTCTTCATCGGGGTAGCAGCTCTCAACTGAGCCTGGGAAGGCTTTAAGCACAGGACTTCCATGTCCCAAAGGAGGAGCCACTCCTTCCGAATCTTGTCAAGCAGGAAGCCCCATCTGAGCCTATGTGTTTCGAGGGTTTTATAAGCCAGTCTGAGTACTCCAGGAATTCCTGGGTGGTGCAAACAATTAAGCACTCAGCTACCAGCTGAGAGACTGGCAGTTGGAACCCACCCAGAGGCGCCTCCTAAACCAGGCCTGGCGATCTGCTTCCAGAATTTCACAGCCTTGAGAACACCACGGAACAGTCTACTCTGCACACACAGGGTGACCATGAGCTAGAATCCACTGGAACATGATGAACAATGACAACCATGTGCTCCGGGAGTGCTCCTCGTCAGTTACTGGGCAGGCTTCCTAGCCAGGACACGGCAAACGAAACAAATTTTCAGGGGCAGTCAATTACTCAAGTGTTAGGGCCTTAACTATGCCCTCCCAAAATATGGGCTCTAAATCCAAACCCCTAGGCCTGCAGTTAGAATCCCATTAGGGAGCAGGTTTTCTGTGTTACGGTAATCAGACAGTATTAGTGTAGAGTGTGTCTTAAGTCAACCTCTTCTGAGATATAAAAGAGCAGATTAAACAAACAAGGAAGAAAGCACAAGGAGAAAGAGGGGAGGACAGCTGTCAGGTCACATGAAGATCACCAAGAACAGAAGACGAGACAAAGACCTGCACCCAGAGAGCCTGTCCCGGGAGATGGTGCCCTGCATTTGGATCTCTAGCCTCCTGAACAGTGAGAAAATGAATCAGTCTGTTCAAGCCAACCATTGTGGTATTTCTGTTATAGTGGCCCTTGATAACTGTTAGGACACCTGGGAAACCCTCTAAGCAGTTTTCCAAAAAAAAGAAAAAACAATTAAGGTAAAAGACCACACAAGAAAGTTCACTGCACCACAGGTGTTGGTCTGCCACGAAAGAACTGAGAACAAAGACCACACAGCACAATTCCATACCTCACACATACACCTCTGAAGTCTGTAAAAGCAGAATGAAGAAATAATGAAGAAATAACTGAGAGTCCTACACAGACAGAGATGGCTTAAGATGGCACCATGACATTTTCTGGGACTCAAGATGCAATGAGTAGCCAGTATTTTCCCATCTCATGAGAAAGTTTCCCAGTTAGATAGAACAAGAAAGGGATGTGGCCACATCTTGGGCCAGGGCAATGGAAGCTGCTCCGACCTGTAGGAACCGAGCACTGAGATCAAACACAGAGGAGAAACCAAAAGGGCAAGAAGACCCCTTTGAAAGAGCCCTCCTCATCCCTCTCAAAGCCAGTCACCTCGCCCTGGTAAGTGGAAGCATGAACGCTTACACGTCTGAAGAGTGTGATTAGTAGAGGTGAGGGGGAGGGGGAGGAAGCAACAATTCTGTTGAGAGTTCACAAACGATAAACTTCTGTTTTTTCATTCAAGGAGTTTCCCAAACAATATTGAGTGTTACGGATTCTTCACTACCTACCTGAGCCCCCTACTTATGCATATGTTTTCATACATTCCCACCTACCTGGGTTTTTCACTATTGTCACCTTGTTCTCCACAGCCCAGGGCTCTGTCCTGTTCTTCAACATGGAGAGAAGATTCATCTCAGAGAGAGAGACTTCTGTTCGTAAGAGAAAAGAAATAAGATGGGCTGCAGCTTTTCTAGAATACAGTTCAAGCTGAGGACACCACCGATGTCTCCAGAAAAACAGCCTAAAAACTCACGCACTGACGGCTTTCTTCAGGATGCTGAGGGCATGTGTTAACAGGCGGATACCTAGCTCTCCTCCAGGAACCACAAATCCAAAGCACAGGAGGAAAAGGCAGACATGTGCATACAATGAAATGGAGCCTCATGGCTTTCTGGTTGCTCAAGCCTAGAACCAGTGTTAGTGTGAAGTGTGAAGGTCATGGGAAGCGAGGGAAGGCTAAAGCTCAGATGCTGCGTTAGGAAGCTCCTCACTTCTGAATCTCCTGCAGTCCTTTCTTAAGAACCAAGATTTCAAAGTCCATCAAACATGGCAGGGCCCTCCAATGACTCACATGAGGAAGTCCAAAACACACGAGGGGCAGAGCCTGACGTCTGGAGGGAAGCGGTACTCACCAAGGGAGAGCAGGTTCCTGTAGTTCTCCAACATCACGTCCCAGTACAGAACCTTCTGAGCAGGGGTCAGACAGTCCCACTCCTCCTGAGAGAACTCTACGGCCACATCCCTGAACGTCAACAGTTCCTGTAACGAAAGACACGTCACATGTGGATACGGGAGAGGTTTCCCTGCCACACAAAACAAGAGAGGTAAAAGGATCAGTTAGGTCGATGAGAGGGTTCTGACCGATCCACATCAGGGAATACTGAGCAGGTTATATGTCCCAAATTGTTTTTTAGGAAGAAAGGCCTGGCAACCTACTTCCAAAAATCATCCCATGAGAACCCCAAAATCACAACAGTCCGATCCCCCAGAGTCTCATTCCATTGTATGTGGGGTCACCACAAGGGGCCAGCTCGATGGCAGCTAACGACAATTTTGTTCCCGTATACTTTTCCATTCAAAGCAAACCAAACCTACTGCCGTCAAGTCGACTCTGACTCATAGAGAACTCCACCGGGTTTCCAAGGTGGTAAAACCTTTCTGGAAGTTGACTGCCTCAGCTTCTTTCTGCAGAGCGGCTGGTGGGTTTGAACCGCCAACCTTCTGGTGAGCAGTCAGATGCCTCAGGCACCGCACCACCGGAGCACCTTACTTTTCCATCAGAGGGCATGAAATCCGTTAAATCATTGGGGATTATCTTTTTGTAGGACAAGAAAAGAAATATACAGATGAAGAAAATTCCAACAGGGTCATTTTTATCGACGTGCTACCAAGTGACACCAGTTTTTCTGATGAGTGAAGGTGGGAGTGGTGTGTTCAGGACAATAAAGTCCACTGTGGCTTCAGTCAAGTCAAAATCCTGAAGATGCTGGTAACAGTGGACACTGTACCACACACTAACCGTTACTCTAACCACCTGACATGGACTAACTTACAGAACAACATAACAACGCATGAGAAACACACTTGTCCCCATCTCACGGAGGAGAGGATGGTGTCAGAGTGACTAAAAACTACACATCAGGTCAAACAGCTAGTAAGTGGTACAGTAAGCACCCCAGGTGTTGGGGCTTGAAAACTGCACCCAAAGAATCCAAAAAGTAACAGATAAAGCATTAAAAAGAGGTTGACTTGGAAAGTACAGGCATGTGAGTTAAACATTTACCTCAAGTAGACACACGCCATGGAGAGAACAATCATGGGAGAAGGAAGGGCTGCTTATGCACAGGGAGATAGCTCAGGGTGCAGAAGGGTATGAAGGGATGGACACTGGGAGGAGGTAACTATGGGGAGGAAGTGGGAGGGGAGCTGCTGCATTGTAAATTTTGGTCAATGTCATGAGACAATGTATATGTGAACTGCTGTATGAAAAGTGAATTTACTCTGTAAATCTTCACCCAAATCCTAATTTTAAAAATAAAAAAGAGGTTGACTTGGACAGATTGGGAGAACAATGTGGAACAAAATGCAAAATCATGGGGAAAAAAAAAAGGGACCAAGTTTGCTGGTCTGATAGAGCCTGGTGGAACCCCTGAGACTATGGCCCTTAGCTGCCCTTCAGGTCTGTAAGTGAACCCACACCTGTGGCTTCCAGCCAAACCAAAGACAGGGATATGAGCTGAGCATTTATATTAGGTAGATACTCTCCTTGGAGAGATCAATCCTGGGAGAATAGAAGGGTTGTGTGTGCTCGGGGGGCAGCAGTGCGTGGAGAGCTGTTGCACTGTGGAAGATTACAGTCAATGTCATGAGACAAAGTGTATGTGGATCCTGTATGGAAGATGAATTTGCTCTGTAAACTTTCACCCAAATCACAATAAAATTAAAAAAAAAATAGAGGTTGACTGAGGGAAACTGGAAAGAAGATCTGAAACAAGTCTGAGGTCATCAACATAAATCTGGATAAAAAGTCATCATAAACATGTGCACACACATGCAAATGTATAATCTATCAATACACTTCGTGGTGCAATGAATTACTTGGTATGGCTTTTCTAAGCCATAGTCTTTGTAACTCCTGCCGGACTACTGGGTAGGACCATGCAAATAAGGTGTGTAGAATTCTAATGCTAGGATTGGTTAGTTTTGTCACCCTGTAAGGCTTAAAATGAGCCCTCCCAGAAGCAGAGAGGGGATCTCACCGCCAGCAAGAAAGAAGAGCTGGAGGTGAAGTGGAGCGCATTCTTGGACCCGAAATCTCTGCGCTGGACCTCCCCGGCTGAGACACTCTGGCAGAGAGACAGTGGCAGTGGAACCAAGAGACATGAGCCAGAGTGGCAGGCTTACCTGGCCCACAGAGGCAGAGGCCAGGCCAAGAGGCCAAGGGCCAGACAAGTGTGTCTGAGGGCCCAGCAGAGAGGAGACTATCCTGACTGAAGAACTGTATCCTGAGTGCATTCCTGAACCTGAATTGTAACCTGTTACTTCCCTAATAAACCCCATAATCATGAGTATTGTCTGTGAGTTCTGTGTGGCTATTGCAACGAATTATCGAATCCAGCAGTGAAGCAGTGAGTACCACGGGAGGGATAGTTGGTATCAAAGTTGGTTAAGAGGCTGAAGGGTGGTAGCATGTCTGGCCTCATAGGAATACGCCTCAGGCGATTCTGAGATGCTGCCTCCAAGTCTTTTTTGCACTCTTTATACTACTAACCTGCTACTGTCACACAATTTAAAAAACAAACAAACTCACTGCTGTTGAGTCAGGTCCAACTCACAGCGACCACTCCTTGGGTTTCCCAGGTGGTATCTCTGTGGAAGTAGATTGCCCAATCTTCCTTCCAAAGAGTGGCTGGTGGATTTGAACCGCCAACCTTCTGATTAGCAGTCAAATGCCTTAGGCACTACGCCACCAGAGCACCCCTGCTAATGTTACAGTGTAAAAAATATTTAACACAATGAAATAGATTTAAGACATTATTTTTAGGTGTTAAAAAATACAAAACTACTTGTTAGATGATGATGTCTTGGCCTGCACGTACGCACATGTGCACATGCATATACATAGACAGAGTAGCTGACATCAGAAGACTTGTCTATGAATGACTTCTTTTGGATAACTTTTCTTCATCTACCATTTTTGCTCATGCGTACATCTCACCATTTCTGGTGCAAGAAAACGGATAAAGGCTTCTTAGGCTGTTTGTGAACATTATGTTACCTTGAGTTATCAAAAACACAAAAATGAAAACAAATACAGAAAACTAAGTCAAATCTCAATTGAATACACATGGAAAAACAGAAATACAATTTTTATTCATTTAAATTTAGGTATCTGGACATTAAAACAAATGAATGTAGTTTATTCTACTAATAAAAGAGTCATTCAAGCCTAGAAAATTTATTGACATTCTACATTAATTTAAGGGACTCAAAAAGAAAAAATAGTTATCACAGCAGCTGACCCTTGAAGAAATTAGTGGATAATTAAAAATCATGCCAAGTAGCAAACTAAATAGAAACCGAATTGTTACTAAGCAAGAAAATTTCAGCCACGCTCATGATCAGCCACAAGGGAAGCAATGGCACTAAAGGTAAGGCGGGGAGGCGCGGGGCAGTCACTCCCCACAGAACGGGAAGGAAGCCCGCTGGGGCCATGCAGATGGCAAAGGAATAAAAGGACAACCAAAGAGCTGGAACTGTCATACTTTTAAAAAGAATGTATTTTAACTGTAAGAACTAGTAACAATATACTGAAAACAATCTTTTTCATAAGCAGCAACAACAATAACAAAAAGAAACCCAACGAAACCTGTTGCCAAGGAGTCGATTCTGACTCAGAGCAACCCTACAGGACACGGGAGAACTGCCTCACAGGGAGTGGCTGGTGGGTTCAAAGCACTGACCTTTTGGTTGGCAGCCAAGCACTTAACCACTGTGCCACCAAGGAGCCTCTTCTCTGTAGTAGGAGTAGTTAACCAACGACTCATACCCAGAGAACCTCTAGAAACAGCCAGTGTTTCCATGAAAAATACATCACCACATCTATGTACCTTTCCGTGTAAAGAAATTATAAACTTCACTGAAGGATACAGGAGCTCTGGTGGCATAGAGGGATGGTTAGTGACTCAAACCCACCAGCCGCTCCGCAGGAGGAAGACGAGGCACTCTACTATAAAGATTTACCACCTTGGAAACCCAACGGGGGTCGCTGTAAGTGGGAATTGATTTTAATGGTTTTCTTCTTTTTTATTTTGGTGAAAAGGTTTATCAATTTTCTTTGCGGTTACCTTGTAATCTTCCCAAGTTTAACATAGTTCCTTCTATCTTGACACTCCCTTAACAACGTCTCCATTTGAAAATTCCGCAGCTACAGCATTTATTCCCTTCCCCCTCCTCCTGGCTTCTCTGGCAAGATCAGTCTTGAAAGGTCAATTCTGAGTGTGGACAATGTGCTGTTAAAAGGTAGGACTAATATATCCCTTCCCTGTGGGAGGGAGCTCTGGTAGCGTAGTGCCTAAGGCACTGGACTGCTAACCAGAGGGCTGGCGGTTCAAACCTACCAGCCACTCCTCGGAAGGAAGGTTGGGCAATCTACTTCCATAGTGACACTGCCTTGGAAACCCAGGGAGGGGTCACTATGAGTTGGGTTATGTGCTCGATGGCACATAACAACAACAACAACAACAACAACCCTGTTGGATACCAAGAGCTGCTCCAAGAGAGAAAGATATGGCGGTCGGCTTCTCTAAAGATTACCAGACAAAAAAAAACAACCAAACTCACTGCTGTCAAGTCAATTCGACTCATAGCGACCCCTCCCTGGGTTTCCGAGGTGGTATCTCTACACAAGTAGATTGCCCAACCTTCCTTCCGAGGAGTGGCTGGTGAGTTTGAACCACCAGCCTTCTGGTTAATGCTATGGGTCACTTCTACTCAGTCCTCTAGGGGCGCTGTGAGTCAGAATCAACGACAAATGGGTTTGGTTTGGGCTTTGCTTCTGTAAAGACTGACAGCCTTGGAAACCTGATGGGGCAGTTCCACTCTGTCCTACAGGGTTGCTATGAGTTGGAATAGACGTGACAGCAGTGGGTTCTACTGAAGGTTGTAATAAAGACATGATCTAAGTCTGATCAACCCAATTCCTACGGAAACATGTAGTAACTTAAGAGACCCGAGACTGCAGAAATGCAGGGCAAGCCATACTCAAGAGAAATGTGGGATTTCAAGAAAACTCTGCCCAACTGAAGCCCAGTCAGCTGTCCTAGGGAGACGAAGCCCACCCTTTCTTTGATTACTCAAGAAATATCAGTCAACTCAGGGCTATCAATTACCCAGCCAGGGCAAAGAGACAAGTAACAAACCATCCAGTTGTTTACAACTGACCCAGGAAATGCCCACCAAGTCCGGAAATCCCTCCCAAAGGTTTTTAATCCCACGGAACCAGGGCACAGGGCCACAGGAGGGGCTGACTGTAGCACACCCCCGCCGCCACTGGCGTCCATCAGTGAATTCTCCATTCCATGCACATCACGCACAGTTCGGAACCAGAAACATACTGAGGCACCTGCTTAGTTAGCTTCAAGAGAATTGGGCAGAGCAGGTGTTTCCCTCTCAGGCTCCGTTTCTGCGACTCGCCAGCTGTTCTGCCCACGAACATGGCACACTCATGCAGCGCTCTTAGCGCCGTGGAGCCCTGACAGCACAGTGGGTGAGTGCCAGTCTGTAAACTAAAAGGGAGTGGTTTGGACTATCAGCCAACCCACGGGAGGAAGATCTGGCAATGTGCTCCCTTAAAGATTACAGCCTAGGAAACCCGACAGGGGCAATTCTGGCCTGTCCTATGGGGTCACTGAGTCGGACTCAATTCAATGGTGGTTTGACTTGCTTCTACACTGGTCCACAGGGAGCTGACGGGGCATCCAGATGCGGCCCCTAAACCCTCCCTGCCGCCCGCCTTCACGGCCCCCGTAAGGCCCACTCCCCATCTCCCATGTCCCTGGGTCACAGGGAGGTGGACTCTGTGTGGAGGGGACAGGGAATGAGGGAAGGCCTGGGTGAGTGTGAGTGACCGTGTCAGGCAGGACCTGTCAGAGTCAGAGGAGACAAGCACACTCTCAGGACAGCATTTCGGGGAGGAGGGCAGAGAGCCACCAACCGAGAATACGACAGTTACCTGGGACAGAGCCATTCTGGACGCCTCTTTCCTTCCTCCTCCTCCCGGCTTCTTTCTCAGGCAAGCCCAGTCTCGAGAAGTTGATCCTGAGTGTGGACAATGTGCTGTTAAGTGGTTAGAATCAATATATCCCGACTCTGTGCACAGCCACACACACAGGGAGGACCTCACCATGAGGAAGGACAGTCCCAGGAGGGACACAGCGACAATACTGCCTACACAGAGACCAACAGGTGAGTGTACCACCCTCCCCTCCTGGGGAAGCCACCCTCAGCTGCAGCGGGCCTCTGGGCTGGACTGAGCTCCCCTTCGGGTCGCGGACCAGCCTGACCCCACACCCCACGCAGAGCACCGCCCCGCAGCTCCCCCTGGATCGCACTGTGGTCTCAGCTTCAGCAAATGACGACCCAGAGCGTTAGTGCTCGGTACTGGAATCCCCCAGGGCACAGTGACCACTCTTGAGCCTGGGCCCACATTCCTGTGTCTGGACCCCATATTCTTGAGCCTGGGCCGCACGTTCATGAGTGTGGGTCCCGCCCCGACTATCTCAAGGGCACCTCTGGGGAGAGAGCACAAGTGATGTGTTGGAAACACCTCAGCAATCCTGTGTGGAGCCAGGACTGAGTCCCCTCGCAGGAGGGGAGCCCGGCTCAGCGCTCCCCACCGGCCTTACTAACACCTGCATCCCGACAGTGGGGGGCTGCAGCAGAGAGGGGGAGCAGAGCGGGCAGCAGGGGCGGGGGTGAGGGAGCAGCTGGCCCTTAAATGCAGGCCGTGGAAGACGCTCTGAGGAGGTGAGATCAGAGGAAAGAGCTGAGGGAGGCAGGTGTCTGCAGGTGCACAGGAGGGGGCAGAGGTCAAGGTGGGGGAGCTGTCCGCGTGAGGCCCAGGTGTGGGGGGCAGAGGCCTGTGGGGCTGAAGCGTGATCAGGCCGCAGAAACAAGGATGAGGCCAGAGGGGTCTTGGGGAAGCAGAGCGGGAAGGGCCAGGGGCTTCACACATCTTCCACCCACGCCCCCAAATTTCAGAAACCGTGCATCCCCTCGAATCACATCGATGTATTTACTCCTAAGTTAGAACACTTACAAATGATAGACAAATGATCCTGTACAGTTTAAAGGCTTACCGAGCTGTTCCCCTGAGCCCCAGGAAGTTCAGGGCCGCCCTGCACGGCACCGTGGACACCTTCAGGGACGATCAGAGGGGCAGTGGTGCAGACGCCCGTGAGAGGCCCCAGCCGAGTCGTTGAGAAGCACCTGGACACATGAGACTGGAGTTCCGGGCAGAGGTCTGGCTGGAGGTGAAATCGGGAGACGGAGGTGTTAAAGCCTGAGATGAGAGGAGAAGGAAAGGCCATGGGCACGGACAGAGAAGAGAAGGGCTCCGAGGACTGCGTCCTGGGCACACCCAGGCTCAGAGACCAGGCGGTTCAGGAGACACGAGAGGAGGAACCTGGGATGTGATCAGGGAGGAGAGAGAAAACTGAAACCAACACACAGAGCGGGTGACACTCAAAGACTGCTGTCACGTCCTGACAGCCAAGAAAAAGGTGCAGAGAGCGGTCAACTGGGCGACAGGCTGCTGAGGGCGGGAGGGCCAGTGCTGGACAGGAGCTCCGAGCCCATTCCTCCACGGGGAACTGAGGGCTTGGTCGGAACAAGGGTCCACGCCACCTTGCCCGTCCTTCCCCGCTCAGAGAAAGGACAAGAGGGACCTCAGGAGAACGTCTACTCAGTAGCTCCCAGCTCCTATGTGAACAGCTCATGTAAAGGAGGCAAACGGGATATGATTCTCATTGGGTCAAGTGGGTTTTGTCTGTTAATACAAAACATGGTGGACGTCCTGCAAAGTGCGCACTGAAATGGTCTAACATTATTCACAGTAAAATCTGTGAAAGCCAGAATGTGTGTCAGAGGAGGACAACTCAAATATTTCCTACTAAAATGAACAGTAGAAAAGTGGTAGCACTGCATCTTGTCAAAAGCGAAAACTCTTGAGACCCTGAAAAGCAAGGCCAAAACCAAATCAAACTCATTGCGATAGATCTGATTCCAACTTATAGCGACCCTGTAGGACAGAATGGAACTGCCCCACAGGATTTCAAGGCTATCAATCCTTACCAAGACAAAGCCCAAACCTAACCCCCTGTCATCAAGTCCATTCTGACTCACAGTGCTCCTAGAGGACAGAGAAGAACTGCTCCATTGGGTTTCCAAGGCTGCAATCTTCACAGAAGCAAAGCCCAAGTCAAACCCACTGACACAGAATTGTTTCCAACTCACAGCAACCCTAGAAGACAGAGTAGAACTGCCACATAGGATTTTTAGGGCTGTCAATCTTTAGGGAAGCCAACTGCTTCATCTTTTTCCAGGGACAGCTGGTGGGTTCAAACTGCTGACCTTCTGGTTAGCACCCAAATGCATTAACCACTGCACTACCAAAGAGCTTTGAGAAAACAAACACACAAACAAAAACCAGAAAATAAGGCAGTCGTGTTGAGTGCGGGCTCTCTCAGGTGTCAAGCTACTAGGTACTGTTTCCAATACATGCGCCAGAGAGCATGCAGTTCTCCGTGATTTGACCCAGACAAAGAAAATTTAAAAGGGAAAACAATTTGGAAACTAAAAAAGAAAATGAATGGAGTCCGGGGAAAAGTTAAAAAAAAAAAAAAGGAGTCTGTATCACATTTAGAAAGAATGACATGACAGTACGTTTTACCATGTATATTTCTCAACACCAACAAATGACAGGAGCTCATTATGGGATGCCACAAAATTTACTTCCTAACTTAATGAACAAAGATGCAATTTAATAAACACAGATTTCTTTCAATAACTTGTGCTAGCACACTGAATTACTACAATAAAACACATCCATCAAAAAAACAAAACTGTTACTATTCCATCACAAGGCAACATATAGCGACAGTCAGGACTTTCTTGCCCCATTTTACCTCCCATTCCAGCAGGAACCCAGGGTGAGGGAGGAGGGTGACCCGGAAGTGATTGAGCCAAGTCACTACCCTCTGGCTCAACAGAGATTGCCAAGGAAGTCACGTTCTGATGCCAGTCAGGAAGAAACGCACAACCTTACAGAAGCGAGCTTTGCTGTTCTCATTCCCATCATCATGATTTAAACAAATTTTAAATTAACCAGGTTATAGAACCACAAATAAATACACCGCGACGTAATCATGTACCCCATCAACTCCCCACTCACCCGGATCTGGGTCTCCCTCTCGCCCTCCCCATATGCCGTTCGTCTCCGGGGCTGGCTTTCCTTCCTCGCCTTTTCCTCTTCCGTTCCCCCTCGGTTTGCGTTCATCCCCCGCCCGTCCTGCAGTGCCTCCCCTTCTCCCTCGGCCCCCTCCACCTGTTCACCCCCAACCCTGTCTCACCCCGTGTTGCTTTCCCCCAGCCTCTGAATGTCCCCCTCTCCGTGCAGTTCCGCTCCTCTCCCTCCAACGGTTGCCCTGCCCTCACTCTCCGGGCGCCCAGCTCCGAGTTCCCTCCCTCCGATCTGTGTCACCCTTGCGCCCCCTCTGTCCCTGCACCCAGTCGCTCTGTCGGCCATGCCTCCTATTCTTCCATCTCCCTCCAATGCCTCTACGTGTGGTGCCCCCACTTCTACTGACTAAGCCCCCTCCGATGTTACTCCTCGTCACTCATCAAAGATCCCCATTTTCTCCTCGTTTTCTCTCCTCCCGGCTGCTCTGGCTTCGTTCCCGCGCCGTCTCTGCGCAGGCCCCTCGCGGCCTCCAGTCGGCGTGGGGCCCGCGCTCCCTCCGCCGTCTTTGCTCCGCTCGTGTTTCTAGTTCTCCCGCAGCTGCTCGGTCCCCGACCCCCTCGTCCCCAGGGATGGGCTGGGCCGCGGGGTGGGACCGGGGGCGGAAGGACGCGGGCCGTCACCGGGCGGACCCGGGTCCCCTCTCCCTGCGAAGGGGAGGCAGAGGAGCGGCAGGCCCCGGGTTGAGGACGACGAAAGGACGGGGTCTCGGGACAGAAACGGCGTCTTGGAGTCCCGGACCGGGGAGAGGACGGGCGCCCCGGGGCTGCCCTTGAGGGGAGAAACGGGGGCGCGAAGGCCGGGAAACCATCTCCGACCGAGGGCTTTACCTGGCGCAGGGCGGCCTGGGATCGGGGAGGGTTTTAAGCAGGAAAACGACGCGTCAGGCGGCGTCCACACGGCCTGAGTGCAGAAAGGCCCGGGCGGGACCCGCCTCAGCGCGATTTTACACCGAAACCGTCGCGGACCCCCGGGCGGTGGCGGAGCGACCAGCGCTCGGAACGTCTCACGGCCGCCGGGTTACTTTAACGTCCTGAGAGACCCCTGGGCCCCCTTGCAGTGGACAGGCGAATATTTAAACCAGAAATTCACTCACCTGCTACGACTTTCCCTCCGTCCCAAAGCTTCCGCGTCTGGAAGCAATTGAGCATGCCGACGGCCTGAGGTGACGTAGCGGCGCGCGGGCGGGGCCTGGGCGGAGCCAAACGGCAACAACCAAAACAAAAGAACGGTGCCAATCAACTCAGTTCCAGTCGTGGCGCCCCCGCGTGCCGCAGAGAACTGCTCTCTGTAAGGTTTTTATAGGAGCTCTGGTAGCATAGTGGCTGAGGCACTTGACTGCTAACTAGAGGGC
>NW_006922305.1:199801-220991 GCF_000298275.1 Orycteropus afer afer | reverse complement strand
TGTGTCAACCTGTTATTTCATGAAATGGTGATCTCAGGATAGTTTCAGCTCGAGGTTTAGAGGATCTCAGGGCAATATTCTCAGGGAGTCCTCCAGTCTCAACTGCCCAATAAATCTGGACTTTTTGGGAATTTGAGTTTTACTCTGCATTTTTCTCCCATTCTATCAGGGTCGATCTACTGTGGCTCTGACCATAATGGTCAGGAGTGGTAACCGGGCACCATCTAGTTCTTCTGGTCTCAGGGTGGATGAGCCCCATAGATTCATTTTCTCTGACTTTGGTTTCCTTCTTCCTCTTTTTGCTCTTGACGAGTAGGGACCAATAGTTCTATTTTTGGTGGCTACTTGCCAGCTTTTAAGATCTCAGTCACTACTCACCTCATTAAGATGCTGAGTATAAACTTTGTGAATGATATTATGCCAAATGACTGAGTACTCTTGTCAGACTAAGGTCCTAAGCCTTCAAATACAGAAAACCAGTCTCACAAGGTGTTTGGTTAGTTCTGAGAAGTATCTGTAACTGTGTCCTCTATGAAGATACACACACACACACACACATCTGTACATACAGTACTTATACTTCTGTTCGTGCACCCATAGGTACACACACCCATACCTAACCATAAACATATATACCCATATACATACATATATGACCATACACTCATTTTTTGGTTATTGTTGGTGTTGTTGCAAAATTGTTTTATTCTTTAGCCCAGATCTCTTTTGCTCTTGTGTGTTTTTAGTGGCATCGTTTACTGTGGTGAAGTTGGCTCATTACATTCACATTTGATGCTACTTTTCCCATCACCAAAAATAACAAGTGTCTGTGATTTAGAGAGTGATTACCCCTCCACCCACCTCCTCCTAGTAGCCATCAATGAACACTGCTCTGTCTTCTTAAATGTGGCATCATAAATATTTGTCCTTATGTGATTATTTTACTTAGAACTATGTCCTCCAGATTTATCCATTTCGCAGACTTATCATTGGCCTTATGGATGCATAGTTATCCAATTGTATGTGCATACCATACACTGCAATGACCATAGGTATGAATGTATCAGTGAGTCCTTTATTAGACCTTTAGGGCATATTATACATAGAAGTGGGATTGATGGATCATAAGGTGTTTCTATTTCTAGTTTTTGAGGAAGCCCAATACTGTTTTCCATAGTGGTTGTACCATTTTACAGTTCCACCAACAATGGATAAGGGTTCCAGTCTCCCCACATCATTGCCAACATTTGTTGCTGTTCTTTTTCAAATCAGTGTCCTTTAAGCTGGGTTTTGATTTGTATTTCTCATAGATAATGCAGAGCCCTGGTGGCTTAGTGGTTAAGGATTTAGCTGCTAACTGAAGAGTCAGGAGTTTGAACACACCAGCTCCTCTCTGGGACAAAGATGTGGCAGTCTGCTTATGCAAAAGATTTAAAGCCTTGGAAACCCCGTGGGGCCAGTTCTCCTCTGTCCTACAGGGTCTTAGAGTCACTGCAAGTCAGAGTCAACTTGGTGTCAATTTTTTTTGTTTGTTTAATGGCTCATGACAGTGAGTATTTTTCATGTTTGTTGGTCACCTAAATGTCCTCTTTGATGAAGTGTCTGTTCATGTCCTTTTAAAAATTAAGTTAATTTTGTTGTTGAGTTGTCAAAGTTTTATACATATTTTAGGCATTAGATTCTTATCAGATGTGTTGTTTCCAAAGATTTTCCTTCCCACTCTGTAGGTTTTCATTTTACTCTTTTGAAAAAGTCTTTTGATGAGCACAGCATTTAATTTTTATGAGGTCCCAGTCATGTGTCTGCAGCTATCTATGCATTTGTAGTTACGTTAGCTTTTTTTTTTTTTTTTTTTTTATTAGGTGCCATAGTTTTCTTCCAGGAAATTTATAGTTTTAGATTTAAATTTTAGATCTTTGGTGCATTTTTAGTTTTTGTGTGATGTGAGTTATGGGTTTTTGTTCATTTTCTGCAAGTGGGTATCAAGTTTTGCCAGCACAACTTACCAAACAGAGTTTCTTCTCCATTGAATGGACTTGAGGCTTTTGCCAAAACTCAGCTGCACAGAGATGGATGGATGAATTTCTGGTTTCTCAATTCTGTTCCAGTGGTCTACTTGTCTACCACAGAACCAGTGCCAGGCTGTTTTGTTTATGGTAGTTGTATAGTATGTTTTAACACTGGGGAGCAAGAGGTCTCCTATTTTTATTCAGTATTGCTTTGGCTATTTGGGGCTCTTTTCTTCCCATATAAAGTTGGTCACTAGTTTTTCCATTTCAGTAAATAATGTTGGGATTTTTATCAAGATTGCATTGTATATGTACATAACTAGATGGTATTGACATTTTCACTGCATTGTTTTCCAATCCATGAGCATGACTTGTCCTTCCATTTATGTTGGTCTCTTTTAGTCTTTCTTAGAAGAGTTTTAAAATGTTCATTGTATCAATTTTTTATGTCTCTGGCTAATTCCTAGGCGTTTGATCATTGTACAGGCGTTCATAAATGGTGTTGTTTCCTTGATATCCTTTTTGGGATACTTGTTAGGGTAAAGGAACGCAATTGATTTTGGTGTGTTGATCATGCACCTGCAATGTTGTTGAATTCTTCTATTAGATCTTGTTGTATTGTGGAATCTTTACAGTTTTCTATGTATAGGGTCATATCATCTGTGAATAGATAGTGTAAAAATGGCATGACATCATTTGACTTCCTCATCTAACATCACAAGTGGAGAAAATAATCATTATCAGCATCATTCCAAAGCTAATTCTTATGAAGCAGAGGTCAGACATATCTCCTCTCTCCAACGTTTTTACCAATTATGACACAAGCCACTCCTCCCATGACACTCTCTACTTCTCTGCTGGGTTTGATACTTTGTTTCAATGGCCACACAGAGCTCACAAACCATACTTATAGTTATGGGGTTTATGAGGGAAGTATCAGGTTACAACTCAGGATGCAGTTATTCAGTCAGCACAGCCTCTTCTTAGCCAACAGGTGGGCCTGTCTCTGGCCTTCAGCCCCTTGGCCCACCCTCTACCCTGCTTGGGCAAGTGTTACAAAGCTCTTTAGCTCCACCAGTAAGTGCCTGGAGGCACTCTATTCCACCAGAAAGCCTCTGCTCAAAGGCAATCAACTCTCTTGGTCCACGTGTATGCAAGCCGACATCCACTGACGAATGCCCCGAAGCACCCCACTCCACCAGGAAGCCTCCTTTCTGAAGATGCTCAGCTCTCTTGCTCTGCGGTTGGCACCCTCTTTAGTCACATGCTCTGAGGGCCAGGAAGCTCACTGTCTGAATTGAGCCCATGCCCTGGTTCTGCTCCTGTTTCTGACACTTCTTGTTGTCTTGTGCCATCTCTGCTGTTGCACCTGTCTGCTGGGTCTTGGAGAGTCTCACTGTGGGAATCAAATCCAAGTCCCAAAGGACCCACTGTTTCCATCTCTTCTTTCTTGTTGGTAGGTAGTGAGGGTCCCTTTTTTTCTGCCTCTAAGATGGCTCATTTTAAGCCTAGCAGGATAGCAAAAATGACCAATCCTATCTTTAGGGTTCCAAACATATTGTTTGCATGGTACCATCCCCACAAAGGTTCCCTGCAGCTTATTCACATTATTAGCAAGCTGTCATACCCTTAAACAAAACAAAACAACTCACTGCCATCAAGTTGATTCCGACTCATAGTGACCTCCGCTGAATTTCTGAGGCAGTAAATCTTTATGGAAGATCATCTTCCTTCTGTGGACCAGCTGGTGGGTTTATTCCACCAACCTTCTGGTTAGCAGTGAAATGCCATAGGCACTGCACCATGAGAGCTCCTTGTCCAATAGCCCTGGTGGGCTACAAACACCTTATCTGCATAGTCCCACTCAATCATTTTGTGGGAGTTACAAGGACTATGGCTAGAAGGGCCATACTAAGTAATTCGTTGCACCAGAGTTTTACTTCTTCCTTTCTGATTTCTCTTTCTTGCCTTATTGCTCTGGTTAGGACTTCAGTACCATATTCAACAAGAGTGGTGATAATGGGCACCTTTGTCTTATTCTCAAGGTGTTCAGTCTTTCTTCACTGATTTTTGCTATTGGTTTTGCATATACACATTTGGGAAATTTTCCATCTATTCCTATATTACTGAGTTTTTTTTATCATGAAAGGGTGTTGGATTTTATCAAACACCTTTTATGCATCAATTAACATGACCATGTGGTGTGGCTGGGATGCTTTAGAGACAAAAGCTAGCTCAATTGCTCAGGCTCTTCTTCCAAACTAGAGATAAAAAAATTCATTCTTAACTGACCATCATTCACCTTCAACTTTCTCTATTATATGAGCAGACCCTTGGAATTTATTATTTATCTACTATGAAAATCTCAGTTCCTGAATGTACTTGTGTGCTGCTTCAGTCACTTGGTAAATGAATCTTTTCCTAAAACTCAGTCACCCTCTGAATCATGATTTAGATTGTTTTGCATCTATTTTTCACTCCCCCACAAACTAAATTTGTCAGTGGAATGCATGTTAAGAGTCAGTCTTAGTTTAAACTGTCAGCCTCTTGGCTGGTATAGTTAAGTGCTTGACTGTTTGTTGCCCAGGGATTAGAAGTAATCATGTAGAGCATTTCATCTCATTCATCGCTTCCTGTAGACCACGATGGTAACATGTGCAATGCCTGTAATGAAGGCCTCGTAACAACTCTGATGACATGAATTCCTTTATTAGGCGTTTTGCCTTCTTTAGAAAAACAACTTGAGAGATCCCCCGTCCCACCCCCAAGGCTTGAGAAGTTCCCTTTGCCCTTGTTTTTAACCCAAAGGATTTGCTACTTTTGTCCAGGCTGACTGGTATTTCCTAGGTAAGTTGTAAACATCTTGATGGTCTGATACCTTTTGTTAGGTCTGCAGCCTGCCCTGTGATTGGTCTGCATCTTGTAGGCACTGGTCAATGAACTGCACAAATGAAGTGACTACAGCCTGCTATGCAAATGGTATTTCTGGTGGCCTCCCAAGAGGAAACTGTTTGTATTTGTGACTCTGGTGGGAGAGCCATGCCTTGAAACTGACAAGGACCTTTTGTACAAAGACCGCCAACCCCACAGAGGTTTTACGGGGGGGGGGGGGGGGCCCAAAACAGAACAGGCAAGAAGAGAGCAGAGAGGAGGCACAAAACCTTTTGAAAGAGCTGTCAACACAGGTTAAGAGCTGTGCCACTGAAGGCAGTGAGAGGTGTGGAAGAGGCCCTGTGGAGAGCTGGTGGCAACAGATCCAAAAGGGGCCCTGCAACAATCAGTGATGACAGACTGTAGGGCCAAGAGGAGGCCTGCATGGCTGAAAGGGGGCACACAAGGCAGAGAAACAGGTCTGCTTGCTTGCATGCCGTAGAGGAGCTGAGAGCTGTCTCGCACTTAAAAAGGTAGGGATGTGCTCTCAGTGTGAAGGAAGTCTAGACTCTGCTGACACAGTTCCTGATCCCGAGTTTTATCATGCCTGAATAATTTATTTCAAAATGATGAACACAAGGCTGGTCCCTACGAGGTGGAGGTTAAAGATGTCCCAAATGTCCAATGTTTTCAAACTGCTATAGCACTCCATCCCTCTAGCATCAACTCTTCCTCCCCTCAGTACTCTCCTTCCCATGTTAGGGTCCTATATTTCACTGTAATGTCTCACAGACATCATGAACTTCCAAGGAAATGGCTCACATGGTTGTAGGGACTGGCAAGTACCCAAACCAGGGGTCAGGCATCAGTCTGGAGGATTCTTCTCACTCACATGGTTTCAGAGGCTGACGAACCCAATTAGGCGGTTAGATGGCTGGCTGCTGTATCAAACTCCAAGCAGAGGTGAGATGATGATGAACCACATGCGAGTCACAGCAAGAGCAAACTCTGCCAGAACATTCATATATATATGCCTTAAGGAAACTAAGGGTGGAGACTTGAGTCACATCCTCTAGTAAGGTGAGACTCAAGACACATCCCACCCTAATCCTGCCTCATTAACAGACAACTCACACCAAAATGGGACCATGACCATAGGCATAGAAGCTAGGATTTACAATACATCACAATATGGAGGACTATGGCTAGAAGGGCCATATTAAGTAACTCACTGCATTGCATACTGCTACCTCTATGAGACACTGCGGCAAGTTACTGAACCCAAACAGGGGCAAGAAGAGTGCTGAAGAGGATGGTGAGCAGCTAGTGTCAGAGATGGAGTGGTACAGCAGATTGGAGACTGTGGACATTTATTATATATTTGACCTCTGCCTGATATAAACTGGCTTTGTGCTGGTTTTTATATTTGAAGTTATTCTTATAGCAACACATCTCAAAGTTCACATAGAAAGTCACGAAATGTAATGCAGCCATTTCAAGAAACCTCAAGGAATTGAATAAAAACTTTATTAATGAAAGAGAAATGGACTTTTCCACATGTCCTTGGCTCCCTGATGCACATCATTTCATGAGTTTTAATAGATTTTAATCTCTACTTACAGTGTAGAACTTAACACTCCAGGTTGATTACTCTTTGAGGACTAGAGACAATTAGTTAAATGTATTACCAATTTACATTTGAAAAGTTTCTCTCCAGTATGAATTCTCAGATGATTTCCAAGTTAATTTGGAATAGTGACCTTGTCATATACATTACATTTAGATAATTTCATTCTGGTATAAATTCACTGATGTTTAATGAGGACTGAACTCCATGTAGGTTTACCATGCCACATTACACTGGAAAGATTTCTCTCTAGTATGAATTTCTTAAGTTCCACAAGATTTCATCTTTGGGTAAAAGCCTTACCACACTCACATTTCTAAGTTTTCTCCACAGTATGAATTCTCTAATGTGTTGTGAGTTTTGAACCTTAACGGCTTCCCTACACTCAGTATTATTTGTAATTATTCTCTCCAGTGTTACTCTTTGATGAGTTGTTAAGGCTTTCATGACTATGTTGTTGTTATGTGCTGTAGAGTCAGACCTGACTCATAGCAATCCCTCCTTGGGTTTCCGAGGCAGTATCACTATGGAAGTAGATTGCCCAACCTTCCTTCCAAGGAGTGGCTGGTGGGTTAGAACTGCCAGCCTTAGGCACTACACTACCAGAGCTCCCTTTCATGACTATAGCCTTTGTCAAATGTATTTATACTTTTTCCCTCCAGTATGGCTCCTCTGATGTCTAGTGTGAGATGAGCCCCACTTACGAGGTATTTCCACAGTCATTGCATCTATACTTTTACTCTCCAGTATGACTTTATTTTCACTTTTAATTGCAATTTGGGTGGAAGTTTATGGAGTAAATTAGTTTTCCATTGAACAATTTAAACATATTTTGTCCTGTGACATTGGTTGCAATTCCCTCAGTGTAACAGCACTCTTTGCACTTCCTCCCTGCATCCTCTGTTTCCATTTGCCCTTCACTCCTGCTCCTTCCTGCCTTCTAAGCTTTGTTTTTGGGCAAATGCTAGCCCTTCTGGTCTTGCATCTGAGAAGTACATTCCTCCCTTACTTTATAGTCCTATTGTTTGGCCGAAATCTCCAGCATAAATTTGATTATGTTCCCAAAGGATTGATGGACTATAAAAAACCCTGCCACATTCATTACTTTTGTAAAGTTTCTCTCCACTATGAATACGCTGATGTTTCAAAAGACCTGATTTCCGGGTAAACGCCTTACCACAGTCCTTACATTTGTAAGGTTTCTCTCCACTGTGAATTTGTTGATGTTCCAAGACACCAGATTTTCGGGTAAAAGCCTTACCACACTCATTACATTTGTAAGGTTTCTCTCCACTATGAATCCGCTGATGTTCCACAAGTCTTAATCTTTCAGAAAAAGCCTTACCACATTCAATACATTTGTAAGGACTCTCTCCAGTATGAATTATTTTATGTTTCCGAAAAACCGATCGACTGCTAAAAGCCTTACCACATTCATTGCACTTATAAGGCTTCTCTCTACTATGAATTCGCTGATGTTCCACAAGACCTGATTTCTGGGTAAAAGCTTTATCACATTCAATGCATTTGAAAGGTCTTTCTCCTGTATGACATCTCTGATGAGTTCTGAGGCTTGCAGGATGACTGAAGCTCTTGTTACACATATCACATTTATATGGTTTTCCTATAGCATGGATTCTCTGATGTCTAGTGAGATTTGAGCCCCACTTAAACGCTTTTCCACACTCATTGCACCTGTACTTTTCCTCTCCAGTATGAATTTTCTTATGATTCCAAAGGTTTGATGGAGTGCTAAAAGCCCTGCCACACTCATTACATTTGTAAGGTTTCTCTCCAGTATGAATTTGCTGATGTTTCAAAAGACCTGATTTTCGGGTAAAAGCCTTACCACATTCATTACATATGTAAGGTTTCTCTCCACTATGAGTTCGCTGATGTTCCACAAGTGTTGACCTTCCAGAAAATGCCTTACCACATTCAATACATTGGTAAGGTTTCTCTCTACTATGAATTATCTGGTGACTTTTAAGGCTTGAACGCTGACTAAACACTTTGCTACATATATTACATTTATATGGTTTCTCCCCAGTATGGATTCTCTGATGTTTAGTGAAGTTTGAGCTCCAGTTAAAGGTTTTCCCACATTCATTACATTTGTAAGGTTTTTCTCTGCTGTGGGTTTTCTGGTGTTGCATAAACAATGAAGGATGCATGAAAACTTCCTCACATTCATTAGAAATGTTGCTTTGGATACTTGGAGGAATTCTTTGAAGAGATGGAATTGAAGATTCATTGTTGACAGATGTTTCCACTTGAAGACATTCATACATTTTCTCTCCAGTGTGAAATGTCTGCATCTCAGCCACATGGGACTGAAACTTTAATTTGGTCGTGTTTTTAAAATATGTCATATACTTATTTCTTGCATCTCTTTTAACATGTTGATCTCTTCTACTACTGAAAATTGTGTTATGAGCCACAGCCACTCTGTTGTTGCTTCTTTCATTTTCTCTCCACTGACTCTCAAACTCATGCACATTTTCCCTGGCTTGCATGAAGTGGAACTCCTCTACGCCATGATTTTCATTTCTTTCCACCATTATTCTCTGGAATAATTCTCCCTTATCAATGAGCTCTTTTGCTGATAATTCCTTGATTGCACATGTAGAAAAGACATCTAAAAATATAAAGAACCATAAACTTCCTATTAATTACAGTTGAAAAATATTTTATATCCCAAAACATAATTTCACACCAGCACAAATAGCTATATTATAAACTTCTCCACTACGGTCTTCAAACTTTTAGAAACACAAATTTAATAGGATTCCTCAATAAAGAAAGGATGATTACATGTAATTCGTATCATTTTCAGGAAAGTTGAGTTTTGAGTACACATGACTATACCACTCATGCTATGCAAAGAATGTAAGCCAGAAGAGACACAGACAGCTGGTGGCATCTGTGGTGGACTGTGTGTTGCTAGGTTGGTGGAAGCTATGCTACCTGTATTTAAAATACCAGCAGGGTCACCCAAGGTAGACTGGATTCAGAATAACTTCGAGACTAAAACAGACTAGAAGAAAAGCTTAGTGATCTATTTCTAAAAAGTTAGCTGATGAAAATCTTATGGATAACAATAGAATACTGTTAAGAGTGCTGGAAGATGATCCATTCGGGTTAGAAAACACTTAAAACTATGACGAGGAAAGACACAGCTCCCAAAAGTAGACTTGACCTAATGACACAGATAGGATAGAGCCTAAGAACCTTCATTTCCTTGTGTAGCACTACTCAAAATAAGACGAACAGCTGCCAACATATGTTACTAACTGGAATGTTGAATGTACGAAGTATGGATCAAGAAACACTAAAAGTTGTCAACAATGAAATGGAACTGTTGAAGAATGCTATCCTAGGCATTATTGCATGGAAATGGACCAGTATTGGCCATTTTGATTCTGACAATGATATGGTCTATGTCACGAATGAATAACTAAGGAGAAATGGCATTGCGCTAATTGTCAAAAAGAACATTTTAATATCTCTCATGAAGTACAACACTGTCAGTGATAGGTTAATACCCATACACCTCTAAGGAAGAGGACTGAATATGACTATTATTCAAATTTATGTATCAAGTACAAATGACAAAGGTGAACAAATTGAAGATGCTTACAAACCATTGCAATTTAACCAATGTGCAATCAAGACGTGTGGATGAGTACTGGTGATTGGAATGCAAGAGTTGGAAACAAAGAAGAAACTGTAGTTGGGAATTATGTCCTGGGTGAAAGGAATGATGACAGAGATAGCACGATAGATTTCAGTGAAAAGAATTATTAGTTCACTTTTTTTCTAACAACAGGATAGACAACCATGCACATGGATCTCACTAGATATTACACAGGACATTATGAAAGAAGGTCAATATTATAGTCAGAACTAAGTCAGGCACTGACTGAGGAAGAGTCAAAGTTTCTTTGGCAAGTTGAAGCCAAAGAAAATCAAAGCTACTGCATGAAAGCCAAAGCACAACCCTGAATAAATCCCACATAAATCTAGAGACCATCTCAAGAAGACTGACACAATGAATATAAATGATAGATGATCAAAGAGTTGCAGTATAAGAAAGGCATCACACATGAAAAAAATTAACAATCATTGAAAATATAGGAAAGAAAAGACTAAAATGCATGCTAGACAAGACTCTGAAATTTTCTCTTAAGAACAGAATAGCAAGTGAACAGAAGAAATAATGAAGTGAAAGAAGAGAACAGAGTATTTCAAAAAGAGACTCAAGAAGACAAGGTAAAGTATTATGAAATATGTCAAGACCTTGAGTTAGAAAACCGAAAGGGAAGAAGACAATTGGCAGTTTTTAAGCTGAAAGAACTGAAGAGAAAATTCATGCCTCAAATTGTATTACAAAAGAATTCTATAGGCAAACAATTGATATAGAAAGCATCAAAAAAAAAAAGCAGCAATACAGAGAGTCGATGTAGCAAAAAGGATTGGTGAACATTCAACCATTTCTGGAGGCAGCATATGAGCACGAACCGCTGTTGGTGAAGGGAAAACAAGCTGCACTGAAAGCACGGGTGAAAAACCAAGGCTCTGGGAACTGATGGAATGCCAGTCAGGATGCTGCGGCAAGCAGATGCGGTGCTTGATATACTTACTGGCTACGTCAACGGAGCGGACCAGGTGCACATTAGTGCCCATTCCAAGGTAAGGCAATGGCAGAAATGGTGGGGTGGCAGCACTGCCTGAGCTTCTCTAACTTCACAAGAGGAAAGGACAATCACGACTTTTATCAACCCAAAGCCGATTACTGAGGTGGAGGTCAGATATGCCTCCACCCTTTAACTCTTTTTTAACCAATTTTGACACCAATTGTCCACCCAAGTGGCAGAGAGAAAAAGACCACATGGGCTGGTGTCAGAAATGATTTGAGAAGTGGATCAGTAGGGATGTGAGTTATCTTCATATTCACATTTTGGGAATCAGCTTTAGTTCCATTTTTATTCAGATACCACCTTGTGACTGGTGTCTCAAAGGGGATGATCACTAGTATGATACACATACTCCTCACTTATTGACGATCTCATTAACTGACATTCCTTTTTCATCGTAATAGTAAAAAATCTACTATCTGATGATTTTGTGCATTAATGACATACATCTGGTAGCCACAAACACCACAGTGCAAAGTGAGACTAATGGTTGCAGTGATGGTCAAGGTTATGTATCAACTTGGCTTGGCCATGAGTCTAAGGGGTTTGGCAGTTATGTAATAATGTAGTCACCTTCCATTCATGTATAATGCTGATTTTTGCATTATGACCTGTTCTTTGGAGCCTAATTATGTTGTAAGTGAGAAGTGGGTGTATTTGATCAATGCTGCCACACTGCTCTTGAGAGACACCGTGAGATTCCACAAAAACCAGAGATACCTTGAAGTGCAATGGGTGGCCACATTCTTTCAAGAGGCTGGGCTATTATGCAAATCAAATGATTTGTGGTCTGCTGAAGGGATCTGTCAGTTCAAGGTCTGGGCAAAGTCATGAAATTTCCTGGGACCTCATCTGCAATGGAAGAGACAGCAGTGCTGTGCCATCTCCTAAGAAGGTCTCCAATGAGCACAGAATCTGGATAGATGCTTCAGGACAAAGAGGCCTCAGCTATGAACAGAGAACTGAGGATCACATGAAATCAAGTACAGTAGGAGAAAACACCCCTTTGCAACAGCCCTCAGTGTCCCTATCAAAACCATAGCACTGAAGATATCATAGTGACTAGAAAATGGTATGTTGTAGGTCATGCCTTTGCCTCTGCTTGAGCTACACCCCCACTGGAGGATGCACTTTTACTTCTGAAGAGAGTGGCATGTGGGGTGCACGGGAGAATCGGGAAGAAAAATTTCCATTGAGAGCTCACAAGAGCTGTTTTCCCATTAGGGGAGAATTTCTCCCCAACATATGTGATGGTGTGGTTTCTTCTCTAACCATATGACCTGTTACCTAATGTTATAGATTGAATTGTTTCCCCAAAATTATATGTTATAAAACTTTACCTTTATACTGTGGATATAATCCCACTGGGGAATAGGGATCTTTGTTATGTTAATGAGGCCACATCAGTGTGCCTTAAGTCAATCACTTCTTGAGATTTAAATGAATGTGTCAGGCTCAGAGGAAAGACAGGACACACAGGAGGGAAGATGCAAGCCATATAAGGATCACCAAGGATCTATGAACAGAAGCTGAAAAGAGGCAATGACATTTGCCTACAGCCAACAAAGTCTTCCCCTACAGTTGGTGCCCTAAATTTGAACGTCTAGCAAAGTAAACTGTAAGAAAATATATTTCTGATCATTAAAGCCACCCACCTGAGGTATTTCTGTTATAGCAGCTCTAAGATACTAAGACACTTATGTTCACATCTTGACACGTTCCCACCTACCTGGATTTTTTGTTAGTTTCGTTGTTTTGTCCACTGTCCAGGACTCTGTTCCTTTCTTCAAAATGGAGATAACATTCATCTCAGGAGAGATTCCTGCTCATCAGAAAAAAGGAACATAACATGCTGCAGCTTTTGCAGAAAACAATCCAAGCAATTTACTCAGCTTAGAACATCACAGATGTCTCTAGGAAAGTATTCCAAACATCCACCCACTGGCTGCCTGCTTAGAATACTTAGGGAATATACTAAATACGTAACTCTTTAGCTCTCTTCCAAGAACTATTCAATCAAAAGCATGGAAGTAAAGCCAGACAACTGAATATATTGAGAGTTGGCCATGCTCAAGACATGGAAACAGCAGTGACCTAGAGTGAAACTGGCAGATCATCTGAAGAAGCCAAACCAAACGAAACTCACTGCCATCGAGTCAATTACAACTCACAGTGACCCTCACTGGCTTTCCAAGGCTGTAAATCTTTACGGAAGCAGACTGCCTCATCTTTCTTCTATGGAAGGCTGGGGGGCTTGAATCACCAATCTTCTGATTAGCAGCCAAATGCCTTAATCACTATACCACCAGAGCTCCTATCTGAAGGAAAAACCAAAGTCACTGCCATTGAGTCGGTTCTGACTCATAGTGACCCCCATTGGATTTCAGAGGCTATAAATCTTTACAGAAGTAGACTGCCCATCTTCGTTCTGCAGAGTGGCTAGTGGGTTTGAAATGCTGACCTTCTGGTTAGCAGCCATGTACCTTATCCACTACACCACCAGAGCTCCTTATCTGAAGAAAGGGGAAGGCTAAAGTTCCATGCCATCTTATGAACCTTCTCATTCCTGAACCAGCTTCAATCTCTGCTATAAGAACAGAGATTTCCAAGTCTATCCAGCAGAGCAGGCGGTTCCAAGAGACTCTCAGGGGAAGTGCAAAGATATACAAGGGCAGAGCCTGACTTCTGGAGGGAAGTTATTCTCACCAAGGGAGACCAGGTTGCTGTAGTTCTCCAACGTCACATCCCAGTAGAGAGCCCTTTGAACAGGGTCCAGACAGTCCCATTCCTCCTGTGAGAATTCTATGGCCACATCCCTAAATGTCAACAATCCCTGTTTAAAAAAGAAAAGAAAAAACCAAACACACATATCTCATCTCACAACTGGAAAAGGGAGAGTTCTTATTTCACACAAAATGATAAAAGGAGAAAGGTATATAAGTAAATAAGTTGATGTGAAAGGTTTGATATTTCTAGCAGATGTGTTGTGAAGGGCTTAAAGAAACCCCTGTTACCCATTTAGGTGGATTCCCTATTTTAAAACTGATTAGGGAATAAAGCATCTCCTATTACTGATGTCTGTTAGTGAATTTTCCATTCCATTTCAAATCATTAATATTTTAGAAGCAGTAACACAGATTCACTTGTTTATCTGTGAATGATTAATAACTAGGCAGAGCAGATTTCCAACTGTAGCCTTCTTTCCAGAATTTTCAGCTGTTCCTGCATTAATTCAACACATACATGTGCAGTTGCTTTAATGTGCATCCAGAGAGGTGGCAGCGCATCCAGATGTGGATTCCTAAACCCACCAAGCTGCCCACTCTCACTACTCCACAGGGTCCACTCCCTGGCTCCCACCCAGGTCTGGTGTGAAGTCCTCCTCAGAACACTCCCCAAATGGAGCCTCTTCACAAGTCCTATGTCCGTGGGACATGGGGAAGTGGACTCTGTGTGGAGGGGAGAGGGGACTGAGGGAAGGCCCTGGGTAAATAAATGCAAGTGAACATGTCAGGCAGAATGTGGCAGAGTCAGAGCCACCAACCAGGAATATGACTGTTACCTGGGACAGAGCCATCTGGGACGCCTGTTTATCTCTTCTCTCTGTGAACTTCTTTCTTAGGCAAGATCGGTCTTAAGAAGTCAATCCTAAAGGCACAAATTATGCTGTTAAATGATCAGAATGAACAAACCTCTTTCCTGTACCATATTCACACACACATACACACAAACACATACACACAAGGAGAGGACCTCACCATGGGGAAAGATGGTCCCTGTTGCCCACTGCCCTAGTAGGGATAATTATCAGGGATAATAACCTCCTACAGAGAGACCAACAGTTCAATTCAACACCTTTCCTCCTTGTGAAGTGCATTCATGCCGCTGCAGAAGGGAGACCTAGGCTGGGGAGACCTCCCCTTCAGATTAGATATGGCTCAGATACCAAACCCCAAGCAGAACAGAGTCCTCACATCACTCCTGGGACCAGGATTGGTCTCACCCTCAGAAACTGAGGACCCAGAGCCTTGGTGCTCAAAGCTGAATACACATTAGAATCAGCTGGGACACTTTAATTATACCTTAAGGTGTGCCCCATCTAGACTATTAGAAGGGGAATCACTGGGAGGGGGCACAAGCAATGTATTTGCAAAATGCATCAGCAATGAAGAGTGAAACCAAGGATGAGCCCCACTCAGAGGAGGCGAGATCAACACACCTCCCACCCTATGGCTCTGTTCTCACCTAGGGCTATGCTGTTACTTGGATCCACCCATGGAAGGGGCAGGAGCAGACAGACATGTACACAGCAGGCATTATGGGTCAAGGTTGGAGGTGAGGGTGTAGCTGGAATGTTCAATGGAGGGGTCACAGAAGACTGTCATGAGAAGGTAATGTAAGAACAAATAGCTTAGGAAGGAAAGATTATTTCCTCGATGCATGTGAGGGTCAAGAGAGTTCTAGGCAGTGGGATGAGCACAGTGAAGGACCACATCAATAGAGATTCTGGCACCAGGATGAGCCTTGTGGGGCTGGAGCAGAGTAAGCAAGGAGATAAGACGAGGAGTACAGAGAGATCCTGGGGAAACAGGAAGACTCAGGAGCTTTAACTGTTTTTCCCCCACATCCCAAGAGAATGGTGAAAATCATGTATTCCCTGATCCATTTTAAGATGACATCTATTTTCTTAATTTTATCATAACTCAAAATACTTACAAAGAATGTACAGTGTTGTGTATTTTTACAATATGACAAGATGTTCACCTGAGCCTCAGGTCAGCCCAGTCCTTAAAGAGACCTGGAAGCTTTCAAAGGAACATAGGGGGTCAATGGATCATTTTTGTACATTTTAAGGTAGAGATGTCTTCAAGAGGCCCCAGCAGAGATGTTGAGCAGCCATATGGAAACATGAATCTGCAGTTTACAGGAGCAGTCCTTAAACATCTTATTTTTGGTGACACCCATGGCTTTTCCATGTTTCAACTCCTTGACGTGAGAAGATATGGAAAGGCCACGGGTGTAGACAGAGAGAAGAGGTTCAAGGACTGCTCCCTGGGACACTAAGTGAGACATGAAAAATGAAACCAGTACACAGAGAAGTAGACATTTAAAGAGAACTGTGATGTCCTCAAAGCCAACAAGAAAGTGTTTCCAGAAAGAACAAGTGATCAATTGTGCAACATGCTGCTGTGAGATTCAAAGAGGTTACGTAATCAGCTGTGAGCAGATTTTTTCAATGTGATAAAAGTCATTTATGAGAAACTCACAGCTAATATCGTAAGCAATGGAGAAAGACTGAGAGGTTTCCCATTAAGATCAGGAACAAGATGAGCATGTCTTTTCTCATCACTGGTATTCAATATCTTATAGGAAATCCTAGAGACAACAATTAAGATAGAAAAAAGTAGATCACTGTTCAACTTTCGCATGTATATGATGTGACTGAGAATACCATGCCTTGGGCCAGGTGCCCTTTAGTCTTTAAAGTGACACCTTTTCTCTCTAATACTTTGAAGAGGTCTTTTGCAGCTGACTTGCCCAATGCAATGCCATATGAGTTCCTTACTAATGCTTTCATGGGCACTGATTGTAGGAACCAAGTAAAATGAAATCTTTGACAACTTCAGACTTTCGCCATTCATCATGATGTTGCTTATTGGTCCAGTTGTGAATATTTTTGTTTTCTTTATGTTGACAAAATCCATATGGAAGGCTGTAGTCTTTGATTTCATCAGTTAGTGCTTAAGTCTGCTTGGCTTTCAGTAAGCAAGGTTGTGTCATCTGCATATCATAAGCTGTTAATCAATCTTCCTCTTATCCTGATGCTGTGTTCTTCTTCACATAGTCTTGCTTCTTGGATTAGTTGCTCAGCATTCAAACTGATTAAAGCATGGTGAAAGGATACAAGCCTGACACCCACCTTTCCTGATTTTAAACCACATAGTATCTACTGTTCTGCTCAAACAACTGCCTTTTGTTCTGTGTAGAGGTTCTGCATGAACACCACTCATCTGCCAGTTTGCCATACTGGTGCCCTGCATGCTGCTGTGAGGCTGGAAGCTATGCCACTGGCATTTCAAATACCAGTAGGATCACCCACGGTGGGAAGGTTTCAGTGGAGCTTCACAACCCCACAGACAGACCAAGGAGAAGAATCTGGTGATCTACTTCCAAAATAGTTGGCCAGTGAAATCCTTATGCATAGCAGCAGAACACTGTCTGATATAGTGATGGAGAATGAGCCCCTCAGGATGGAACATACTCAAAATAGGACTGGAAAAGAGCTGCCTTTTCAAAGTAGTAGTTGCTGTTGTTAGGTGCCACTGAGTTGATTTTGACTCTCAGTGACAACATATGACACTGCAGAACTGCCCCATAGGGTTTCCCAGGCTGTAATCTTTATGGGAGCAGACTGTCAGGTCTTTCTCCTACAGAGCTGCTGGGTGGGTTTCAATTGCCAACTTCTGGTTAGCAGCCAAGCAGGTCATGATTGCATCATCAGGGCTCCCACTCAAAGTAGAGTTGACCTTAATGACGTGGAAGGAGTAAAGCTTTCAGGATCTTCATTTGCCAGTGTGTCATGACTCAGAAGAAATAGCTGCAAACATCAATTAATAATTGGAACAGAGAATGTATGAAGTATGAACCTGGGAAAATTGGAAGTTATAAAAAATGAAATCCAACACTTGAAGAGACATATCCTAGAATTGGTTAGCTGAAATGGACTGGTATTTGCCATTTTGAACAGGACAAACACAGGGCCTACTATGCAGGACATGACAAATTGAAGAGAAATGGTGTCACATTCGTTGTCAAAGAGAACATTTCAAGAACTATCCTGAAGTAAAATGCTATCAGTGATAGGATGATATTCTTAAGCCTACAAGGAAGACCAGTTAATACAATTATTATTCAAATTTAAGTACAAACCACTAAAGCCAAAGATGAAGAAATGGAAAATGTTTACCAACTTCTTCAGTCTGAAATTGATCAAACATGCCATCATGACACACTGATAATTACTGGTGATTGGAATTTGAAAGTTGGAAATAAAGAAAGATCAGGAGTTAGAAAATACAACATTGGTGACAGAAACAACACTGGAAATCACATGATAGAATTTTGCAAGATCACTGCCTGTTCATAGGAAATATATTTTTTTCAACAACATAAATGGAGACTATACACGTTGAACCCTGCCAGATAAACATGATCTTATACATAGAAAATCTTGAGATTCTTCAAGAAAGCTATCAGAGCTAATAAATGAATTCAGCAAAGCAACAGCATACAAGGTCAACACACAAACATCAGTTGGGTTTCTGTACAAAATGAGCAGCTGAAAAGAAAATCAAAGAAACAATTTCATTTACAATAGCATCAGAAAGAATAAATTTAACCAAGGTGAAAGACTCTACACAAAAATTGTAAACATTACTAAAAGAAATCAAAGAGGGACTAAATAAATGGAAGGACATTCCATGTTCATGGAGTGGAAGGCTTAATAGAGTTGTCAATTTTACCCAAAGAAATCTGTAAATTCAATGCAATTGCCATAAAAATTCCAACTGTCTTCTTTTTACAGAAATAGAAAAGCCAATTCTCATATCTATATGACCCAGGAATCCCAATTCTAGGTATGAACCCTGCAGTGAAAGTAGAAACACAAACAAAAAGCACTGAAAAATCAATGTTCATTACAGCACTTTTCACAATAGCCAAAGGATGGAAACAATCCAAATTTAATTCAACAGATAAATAGATAAGCAAAATGTGGTACTTACATATAATAGAATACTACCCAGTCATAAAGAGAAGTGAAATTCTGATGCATGCCACAATATGCATGAACTTGGAAAACAATGTGCTGAGTTAGAGAAGTCAGTCGTAAAAGGAGAAACAGGGTATGATATCAGTTATGTGAAATAGGCAAACACTTAGAAACTAAAGCTTATTAGTGCCTACTTGAGGTGGGAAGGAGGGAGAAAGGTGGAGTGACTAGGGAACACAAAGTTTATATTAATTAGGAAAGGATAGTGATAGTAGGGAACTCTTATGGCTTAGTGCCTAAGGCATTTGATTGCTAACCAGAAGGCTGGTGGTTCAAATCCACCAGCTACTCCTAGGGAGGAAGGCTGGGCAATCTACTTCCATAGTGATACCGCCTTGGAAACCCAACGAGAGGTCGCTATGAGTTGGATCCGATGCAATGGTAGTGAGCTTGTTTTTTTTTTTTTTGAGAAATAGTGGTTGTACAACATGAAGATGATGATGTCACTGAATTATACATGTATAAACTGTTCAAATGGCAAATGTTTTGCTATGTGTATTTTTATAATAATTTTTTTTGTTCTTTAGCTTAAATAAATGAGCTCTGTTAGAACAAGATTCCAAGGGAATCTAGGCTAGACTTCAACATCTGCACAGAGGGACATGAGGGGAACATCCACTTGTAGCCCACAGCTTATTATTTTAACAGAAGGGAAAAAGGTGAATTAACTGCTTGTCATGGATTGAATTGTGTCCTCCCAAAATATGTGTCAACTTGGCTGGACCATGATTCTCAGTGGTTCTGGCAGTTATGTAATGATGTAATCATCCCCATGACGTGATCAGCCAATCAGTTATAACGGGATTAGGAAGGGATACACCAGCCTTACTCAGGTCACAGTTCTGATTCCATGTAAGGGGAGTTTCCTTGGAGTGTGGCCTGTGTCACTCTTTATCTTACAAGAGATAAAATGAGAAGTGGACAGAGAGAGAGGCACCTGCTACCACAAGAAATAAGAGCCAAGATAGGAGGGCATCCTTTTGACCCAAGGTCCGTGCTGGAAACCTTCTAGACCCAGAAGAAGATTGAGGCCAAGGCACATGGAGATCTCCAAAGAATGCTGGACCCACAGGTGCTAAAAGGAGACAAGGACCTTCCTCCTAAACTGTGAGCTAACAGAGAGAGAGCCTTCCCTTAGAGCTGGCCCTGTTAGCTTCTAGTTAGGGCTAAGACTTCTTGTCTCCTACTCTGTGAGAACGTAAATTTCTTTGTTAAAGCTAACCACTTGTGGTATTTCTGTTACAGCAGCACTAGATAAGATTCTATTTAAGCTAGGTTTTGTCTGTTAATATAAAAAATCCCTCACCTCCCTTCAACATATGCATTAAAATACTCTAACATTATTTACTAAGTGCCAAAGAATATTTCCAACACAGGTATATAAGAAAGAGTAGAAAGCATGCAGCCCTCTCAATTTGAACCCCAAACAATCAATTTAAAAGGGAAAACCATCAAAGGTTAAAAAACAAGAGACAGAGGATATATTTAGAAAAGAATACTATGTGCTCACTATGGGATGCCGTAAGATAACTGCAGAAGATCATGTGTACAACAGTATTTAGAAAAACGTTGAATTCAGTAAGGTAACGTTTGTTTACTAAGCCTGAAAAAGAATACCCATTTAAGGCAACAGTAAGTACATTTTCAAAAAATAAATAACTGAACTTTAAATATGCTTTTAAGAGGCACCATGTAGGAACAGGGTAATTTCAGAAATTTCATTTTCAGATCCCACTCCACTTCAGCTCAGTAAAGGGAAAAAGTGAAGCAGAATTGTCTGAGACAAGTCGCAGTTTTTCTTTAGATACACAAAGACGTGAGGACAAAGTCTCAGAAGAGGGAACCAAAGAGAGGACCCGCGGGAGGGGCTGGAGGATCCCGAGAGACCCTGAGGGTGAGGACTTTAACCGGCGCAGGGCGGGCGCCAGAGAAGGGTTGTAAGCAGGAAAGTGACCGGGCAAGCGGCCTTTACACAGTCCGAGAATGGAAAGGCCAGGGTAGGGACCCGCCGCAGCGCGATTTTACATCGAAACAGACGCGAACCCCCGACCGGCCGCGGAGCGACCGGGGCTTGGAACATCTCGCAGCCGAGCTAGGATCTCCGAGGGTGAGAAGGGCGGATGCGGGAACTTTAGCGTCCAGAGCGACCCCTAGC
>NW_006922305.1:195726-198521 GCF_000298275.1 Orycteropus afer afer | reverse complement strand
ATGCATCTGAGAGGCAGACATGCATCTGAGAGGCAGAGTCTCAACCCTATGTTCAGCTGCTGAGATTTTCAATTCTTGGGGTGTGCATCTTGGAGGATTAAAACCCGTTAAGAAACCATCCATTCCAGCTTATAGCAACTCTGTAGAACATAGTAGAACTGCCCCATAGGGTTTCCAAGGCTGTAAATCTTTATGGAAGCAGACTGCCTCACCTCTTTCCCACAAAGCACCTCATGAGTTCCAACCACTAACCTTTGGTTAGCAGCCAAATGCACCACCAGAGCTCCTCACTGGGCCCCGAGGGCTCTTTAAAGGACTAAGGTATGTGGTATTTTAGGTCGCCAACTTTTGCGTATTGATGTCGACTTTTTTTCTTACCAATCAAACAAAAAAAAACAAACTCACTGCTGTCAAATGGAATCCTAACTTTTAAAAATAGACATAAATCGCATTGTGCTTCTTCATTTCATTCCAAATTTGAGATGAATAATGAACTCAAACACTATTGAGCTAAATTCATGTGACCATATTATGCTTAAATCTTTCATTTCCAAATATACTCCAAACTTAACATTTGTTGAGAGCAACTAGAAAGCATACTTTTTAACTTAAAAAATGTTATGTATTTTACCTATTTGTATTTTATATTAAAGTACTCTGTCAAGTTTGAATGACAAAGCCTGTAAAATGCGTTTTTATTCCTTTTCACCAAAAGAATAATTCACTTTACAGTATTTCTCAAAGAATTAAGGAGCTCTGGTGGCAGAGTCGTTAAAGCATTTGGCTGCCAACCAGAAGCTCAGCAGTTTGAACCCACCAGCTGCTCTGTGGGAGGAAGATGAGGCAGTCTGCTTCCTGGAATATTACTCAGCCACAAAGAGAAATGAAATCCTGATGCATGTCACAACACAGATGAACCTTAAAAACATCGTGCTAAGAAAAATAAGTCAGTTGCAAAAGGACAAATACTGAAGGAGCTCATTTATGCAAAATAGGCAGATGTATAGAAACCAAAGCTTATTAGTGGTTAGCAGAGGTGAGAGGGAGGAGGGAAAGGAGAAGTTTTGGTTTAGGGGGCATTGAGTTTCTGTTCATGATGGTGGAATTATTTGGAAGAGGAAAGTGAGAATGGTTGCACAACTTGAAAAAGGTAATCGATGCCACTGAATTATGCATGTAGAAATTGTTGAACTTGTGTGTATTTTGTTGCATATCTTCTCACCACCATAACAAAATTACTTAAAAAAATATAAAAAGCTTTTATCGAGAGGTAAGGCAATTTGCAAATTGGAAATCAAAAAGTGCAGAGAATTTCAACTAAGTGATCCAAGGAGGAAACAGTTTAGAGAAGAAAATACAAGAACTTTAGTAAAAACTCAGTGATTGGTTGACATTTAGGTAATGGTTACAAAATTGATAAGAGTACTTCTGAATGGTAGGCGATCACTTTTCCAAAGTTATTTGTTTATTTATTTTAAAAACTTAAGCATTAAATTGTAAACTGTATGCATCTAGCCTCACAACAATCCCAAACCCCTCCTTACATGAATGCAGAGAGAACGTGCATAATTCTAAACTTCATTTTGAGTAAGCATCTGTTCTTAGAATTGTGTTGGACCTGAATTCTTAAGCAGAAAGCAAAACCCTTAAAGTAATTAAATTACATTGTTCTCTGAAATTGTTTACCAAATAATTTTCTCATGGAACAGTGGAGAGTTACAGGAATTATGGGATATATTCCTGATGCAGAGGTTACTTTTGATTCAAAATGGAGTTTTAGCCCTAAACCTTAGCATAGCCACCATGTCATTTCCAGGAATCCTAAGTTAATTTGGGGTGCTCTTACTCAATCCCTCCTTTTGTCATGAATCTCATTAGAAAGAGATTCTTTGTTCATATCTTAAGTCTTCTGCGTGACTAGGGTAGGGGGTCTCATCTTCAGGTTGAGTTGTTTTTCAGATTCTTCTGATCACCCACAAAAGAGTAACTCATCTTTGGTAAGGTCTTTTCTCATTGGATGACAGTGTGTCTTTACAGATATTTGAGACCCCAGACACTGTGATTAGGCAGCCAGGCATGACTGGATGTGAAATAATGGTTTGGGAGAATAAGGAGCTTGGCCAAAATAAGACACCTAACCTGACATGATAAGGAGGCTGTGAAGCATTTAGCTGCTAACCAAAAGGTCGGGGTTCAAATCCACTAGCTACTCTATGGGAGAAAGATTAGGCATTCTACTTCTGTGAAGATTTACAGCCTTGGAAACCCTATGGGGCAGTTCTACTCGGTCCTATAGGGTTGCTATGAGTTAGAATTGGCAGTGGGTTTGGCTTTGGTTTTTCATGTAATTCATAGCCTATTAACTTTTTATGAAACAGAAACAAATCTTTTGTGGGTTTCCATGAGTTTCCAAAATTGTCAGGAGTTTATCACAGGTCACTGAGGAACAATATCTGTGTTATTTAACCCAAAATCTTAAAGATAAAAGTCTTAGCTTTCTTCAAAGTCATGCAGCTTGTTTTTCACTCACGAATATATTTTCAATTCCTTGTCTTCAAGGCAGATTGCAAAAAGAATAAAATTAACTCTTCAACCTAGTAATCAATGAAAATTGTGTTATCTTACAGTGAGAAATGAATACTTTGCTGTATACCTTATTTTACTTCACCCTCTTAAAAATCTCATAAGTTACTCAGAAAATTTTAGCTGAAAAGGATAAAAACTTTGAACATATAAATAAGTTCCTTTTTTAATAAACCTTTTTAAACACTGTCTTTGTTGCATGTGTCTTATAG
>NW_006922305.1:193808-195291 GCF_000298275.1 Orycteropus afer afer | reverse complement strand
ACTACAAAATATAATTACTTTTGAAGTAAAGTTTGTTTAAATATTCCAAATTTCATTCTATCACTCTCCTATCAGTTTGTCATACTGTAGTGGCTTGCTGTGATGCGGGAAGCTATGCCACTGGTATTTCAAATACCCGCAGAATCACCCATGGTGGTCAGGTTTCAGCAGAGCTTACAGACTAAGACAGACTAGGAAGAAGAATGTGGTAGTCCACTTCTGAAAAAATTGGCCACTGAAAGCCTCATGAATAGTGGTGAAACACTGCATGATATAGTGCTGGAAGATGACCCCCTCAGGCTGTAAGGCACTCAAAACACAACTGGGGAAGAGTTGCATCCTCAATGTAGAGGTGACCTTAATCACATGGATGGAGTAAAGCTTTCGGGAGCCTCATTTGTTGATGTGGCAAGACTCAAAATAAGAAGAAACAGCCGCAAGCATTCATTAATAATTATAATGTGGAATGTACGAAGTATGAATCTAGGAAAATTGGAATTTGTCAAAAATGAAATGCAATGCATAAAGATTGACATCCTAGGCATTAGTGAGCTAAAATGGACTGGTATTGGCCATTGTGAATCAGACAATCATATGGTCTACTATGCTGGGAATGACAAATTGAAAAGGAACAGCATTGCACTCATCATCAAAAAGAACTTTTCAAGATGTGTCTTGAAGTATAATACTGTCAGTTATAGGATAATATCCATACATCTACAAAATAATATCCATATAACTACAAGGAAGACCAGTTAATACTACTATTTTTCAAATTACGCACAAACTACTAAAGCCAGAAATGAAGAAATTGAAGATTTTACCAACTTCTGCAGTCTGAAATTGCCCTAATGTGCAATCAAGATATAGTGATAATTACTGATGATTGGAATGTGAAAGTTGTATACAAAGAAGCATTGGTAGTTGGAAAATATAACCTTGGTGAAAGAAATGGCACCAGAGACCACATGATAGAATTTGGATATGGGAATCAACTAGATTAAGTCTCTGGAAAGAGGTGATGGAGAAGCTCAATATCATTAGTCAGAACAAGACTAAGAGCTGGCTGTGGAACAGACCATCAGTTGCTCCTTCAAGTTCCAGTTCCAGTGAAATCTGAAGAAAATGACAAGTTCACAAGAGCCAACCTTGATTATATCCCATCTGAATTTACAGATCATCTGAAGATGTGGAGGACACATGAATCGAATGGTTCAGAATTGCGTGACATGAAAAATCACATAGGACCGTAACACATACACTGTAGGTGATTTGTAAACAGTTTCTTTGTAAGTCTTAATTCTAGAAGGATACAAGACAGTGAACTGAAATCTACCCGTCATGTGGAGGCAGGAGACCTCCTCTTACTCTATGATTGTAGGAACAAGAGATGTTTGTTTCCTTTAAAACCATCACCAATTTCTCTCCTTTTTCTCCCATTATCATCACCATCGTCATTATCTCTTGACTTGATCCCAACTCA
>NW_006922305.1:192230-193158 GCF_000298275.1 Orycteropus afer afer | reverse complement strand
AAAAAAAAAAAAAAGAGAAAAGAAACCCGCCAACCCCCCAAAAAATCACAGGTTCATTGAAATTAAATGGTAGGAGAACTCGTGGACTATAGGAACAATTTTTGTTGTCATTGGTGGTATTAGTTGCTGTCAAGTTGATTCTGACTCAGAGAAGTGGTCATTTATAACTCTATCCTGATGGGGAAGGTGTGGTGTGGAGAAGCCAGAGCTCATGGAGAAGACAGAGAAGTCACTGCTTCTGGCCACCACGACTGTGTGATGGAGTCTGATGAGCGAGTTAATGAAGCTCTACATTGATCAACAGAGTCTCCTGAGATTAATCACTTTTGTTACACTTCTGCCTCCTAAGTGACATTCAAGTTCCTCTACTTGGCAACTCTTGAGGAACACCCTGGGGAGGTTCTTCTGAGAAAGGCAGTTCTCAGTGTCAGAACCGAAGGGTGATGGTGCCGACTGGACAAAAGACAACATAAATCAAAGTTGGAGATGGGTTTTGAAATTATGAGAGGAAGTTAGAATGGGGATCCTGTTTCCTTGTTGAATTGTATCAGGAGAACTACAACCGTCAATTGGATTTTTCTAAACCTTTTGTGACTGAAGGGAAAAAACAAAACAAAACAAAACTCCCACCTTCTGCCCTTCTCACAGGTAGAAAATGCTTTCTTTTCACATATTACATGGCTTTGTTGTCGTCGTCACTTGCCATTTAGTCAACTACAACTCATGGTGAGAGCAGAACTAATACAGAGGGCGTTCAAGGCTGTGACCTGTCAGAAAAAATCATCAGGCACCTCTTCTTCTGTCTGGGTGGGTTTGAAACACCCACCCAGCAGTCAGAGCTTAACTGTTTGCTGCAGCCAGGAACCTCCAATAATTGGCTACCTTGTACTAAACATGTAAAGTATTTTAAATGAAGAAACAAAACCCC
>NW_006922305.1:188375-189475 GCF_000298275.1 Orycteropus afer afer | reverse complement strand
ATTGACAGCAGTCTTATGTTTACTTGGCTAGTTTATTTCTTCAATTTATAGCTTTAGTATATGGCAAAGATGATTTGCCCTTGACTACTAACCTAAAGGTTGGTGGTTCAAACACTAGTGATAACATGGAAGAAAGGTCTGGCAACCTGATTCTGTAAAGATTATAGCCAAGCAAACCCTATGGGACATTTATCCTCTATGACTCATGGAGTGTCCATGAGATGGTAATCAACTCCAAGGCAACAGGTATGTTTTTTGTTTTATTGCATTAATCTGGTGCTTCTTTTGTGAGAGACTATTTTGTAAATTTCTTCCATTCCTCTATTGATATTGTTCTACGTAGACTTGACATTTCTAGTCTGGGTAGTGCAAGCAGTGTGTGATCAGTTGCTAACCTAAAGATCAGCCATTCTAACCCACACAATGGCTCTGCTGAAAAAATGCTTGGAGGTGTTTTTGCATAATGAGTACAGCCGAGAAAACCCTATGTGGCAGTTTAACAGGAGGAGTCCCCATGAGTTGGGCAGACTCAACAACAGCTAACAACAGTTTCTCCAGAAGTCAGTGGGGGCTTAGTGTGTTTTCCTAGAAACTTCCCATTTCATCTGGGTGTTCTGGTTAATTTGTATAAAGTTAGAAGTGAGGCAATGTGCTCTAAGCTCTATTATTGACATCATGCTCTTATGCTCTCAATTACAATTTGGAAGTCCCATACAATTTCATTTCTGTCACTGAATTAAATGATAATTGTACTTAGGGGTCTGAGGATGAGCAGACTTAGATTTTGGAAGAAGAACTTCTCAGGGAAGCAGAGGACCCAGTGAAACACGCGTGCTGCTCTGCCAGTCCCTCCAGCCTCAGACCTCAGCCTCCCCTGTTCCCTCCATGGGAGCTCCTACCTGTCTCCAGACGTCATGGACAATGAAGAGCCTCCAACATGCTCCAACAGTCCCTTTGGAGCTGCTCACCAGACACTGGAGTTTCTGGGAATTAAAAAGTGGGATAAAGTTTCTCAGAACTTTAGTCATCTCCCCAGTGGTCGACCATCATGGCTGCTCCAGGTGAGGGGATAATTGCAATTCTGTGGGGAGGTGAGGTCA
>NW_006922305.1:186472-187300 GCF_000298275.1 Orycteropus afer afer | reverse complement strand
GAATAAATCCAGTTTGGTCTTGGGAAATTATTTAGGGCTTCAACATTTTATTGCTGTTGTTAGGTGCTGTGGAAAGTGTTTCCAACCATAGCAACCGTATGCACAACAGAATGCAACACTGCCTGGTCCTGCCCCATCCTCACAATCATTGCTGTGCCTAAGCCCATGGTTGCAGCCGCTGTATCCAACCATCTTGTTGAGGGTCTTCCTCCTTCACTTCCCCTCTACTTTACCAAGCATGTTGTCCTTCTTCAGGGAACGATCCCTGCTGATAACATGACCAAAGTACTAGAGGGGAAGTCTCGCCATCCTGGCTGTACTTCATCCAAGACAGGTTCGTTTGTTCTTCTGGCAGTCCATGGGATTTTCAATATTCTCGGCCAACACCATAGTTCAAATGCAGCAATTCTTCTTCACTTTTCCTTATTCATTGTCCAGCTTCTGCATGCATATGAGGTGGCTGAAAATTCCCAGTGCCTCTAAATTGACTCATAAGTCCTACTGGTGTATAGAATACTTAGACCAAATGGGATATCATCACAATCAAACTAATAAAATATATTTAAAATAAGCAGGCATTTGGATTATTTGAAGGACACAATGAGGGAGCTATGCTAGAATGACACAGCGGTAAACAGCAATGTCCTTGCAACATGGTTACACAGGTTCAAATCCTAACTCTACGTCTCTTTATATGAATCCCTTAACTTTTTTCCAGCTAAGTTCCCTTCATCTGACAAAGTAGAATAGTATTAGCTCTTAGGGAGCTCTGGTGGCGCAGTGCCTAAGGCACTTGACTGCTAACCAGAAGGCTGGCGGTTCAAACCC
>NW_006922305.1:184311-185192 GCF_000298275.1 Orycteropus afer afer | reverse complement strand
TTTGTGCTGTCTGTTATAGAATGAATCCTTAACTTCCATGTCTAATAAGAAAAATGTAATTAATGTATTGTGCATCATGTTCAGTCATTGATGAACTCAGCCCTCACAGAATCTTAAGAACAATTATGGGCCAGTCTCATTTCAGAGAGAGTGGTGAACTAGATAGACTGGGACTCTGTCCCAATGACAAATAGTAAATAACAGTAGCAATAGTTAATGAAATCCAGTGCAATTGGTATGTAAGACTTATAGACTTGTATTTTATTAAAGTTGCAATGGAGACTTTCAGAGTCTGAGCAGTAATAAAAATTTGTCCTGAAATAATGTGGTTGTCGTTCTTGTTGGTTGCTGTTGAGTCAGATTCAATTCCTGGTGACCTTAGTTCTTACAGAATGCAACATTGCCTGGTCCTGCACGATACCCAGAATGGTTGGTATTTTTGAGCCCATTGTTGTAGCCACGGTGTCAATCCATCTCACTGATGATCTCCCTCTTTCTTGCTGACCCTCTACTTTAGCAAACATGATGTCTTTCTCCAGTGATGTGTCTCTGTTGACGATGCATCAAATGCAAGTGAGACCAAGTCTGCCCATCCTTGCATCTAAGGATCTTTCTGGCTGTACATCCTCTGAGAAGTAATAATACGGAATTACTAGAATTGTCTTTCTGTGGGAATTTGTAATTTGAGATATGAAATTTTCCCCAAATTAAACTGGGTACAAAAATTAAAAGTCAGTTTTATAAAATAGGAGTATCACCTGGGATGGACCTTTGGGAAACTGGGATCCTGGAGGGGCGTATGGCTCTATATTATGATATTTAAATAAGTGGCTTGCAGTAAATTAGAAAAATGATTAGGTTAATTGTTACTGAAAGAATTG
>NW_006922305.1:174457-175577 GCF_000298275.1 Orycteropus afer afer | reverse complement strand
TGCTTCTTAAAACTTTTAAGAGGTCTTTTTACAGAAGGAAACTTTCTTGGTTACCAGGGGTGGGAAGGGAGGGATGGAAGGGAAGACTGCAAAAATAAATAAATAAATAAATGAAGAGGTCTTTGCAGCAGATTTTCTCAGCACAATATGACATCTGATTTCCTGACTGCTGCTTCCCTGGGTATTGACGGTGGATCCAAGTAAAATGAAATCCCTGACAACTTCATTTTTTTTTTTTGCAACTAGTTCATAGTGCTTAAGGCATTTGACTGCTAACCAGAAGGCTGGTGATTCAAACCCACCAGCCACTCCTTGGAAGGAAGATTGGGCAATCTACTTTCATAGAGATACCGCCTCGGAAAGCCAAGGAGGGGTTGCTATGAGTCAAATCTGAATCCATGGCAGTGAGTTTGGTTTGGGTTTTGAGTTACATTTTAATAGAAAGGATGAGTGTCCTGCTTATGTTCCTAGTAAGTTTCTTTCTTTCCAGTAAAAATCTTAATTGGTCTTCTACTCCCAGTGATTGAAAATGTTAATATTTAGGTTAAGTTTGTGATCTGGCAGAAATTTATCTCCTTGGCCTTGAACTCCTTAAATGAAGAAACTGCAGCCATATAGAAGGTGGTGTTACAACACTAGATGACCTTGGATTTGATCATTGTGGCCCAAGGAGACACCTGTGTCCTGTTAAAAATGGAATGCTGTGTATATATTCCTCATAAAGAATCACTCACAAGTCACTTCCTTATCTATTTACACACAAGACTGTGCAGAATTAAGCATCTGGGAAATGACGCTTGGTGGGCTGAGATCAAGAGGTGGTTTCTTGTATGGGGAACATGGTGGAAAAAAATGACCATTTAGATTATTTTGTATAATGATTGCAAGGATATCTTTCTACACTCGCCTATACATTTTACTAGGATCCACAATCAACATTCATGGAAGGAGCAGTCAAGAAATCAGACAACATATTGCACTGGATATACCTGCAAAAGACCTCTTTAAAGCGTTAAAGAGCAACAATGTCTCTTTGAAGACTAAGGTGCACCTAACCCAAGCCATGGTATTTTCAACCACGTATTATGCATGTGGAAGCTGGACAATGAATAAGGAAGAC
>NW_006922305.1:172141-174357 GCF_000298275.1 Orycteropus afer afer | reverse complement strand
GAAGAAGGACAGCCAGAATGCTACTTAGAGGAGAGAATGGCCAGACTTTGTCTCATCTCCTTTGGTCATGTTGTCAGAAGGGACGAGTCCCTGTAAAATGATATCATACTTGGTAAAGTTGAGGGTCAGTACAAAAGGGGAAGACCCTCGATGAGGTGGGTTGACAGTCTTTGCGACCATGGGCTCAAGCATAGCCAGAACTGTGATGACTGTGCAGGACGTGGGAGTGTTTCGTTCTGTTGTACATGGGGTCCCGATGAATTGAAGCTGACTTGACCTAACACCTAACAACAGCAAACATTGGTGGGAGTTTGGCTTAAAACGTTTTACAAAATTGGGATATAAGTCCCTAGTGACATTACTCCTTCCCATACAAGTTCAGGGCCAATCAGAGAAGAGCCAGGCCCATGAGAATCTAAGAGTCAGACAGAAGGGAGTGGGTTGAGAGGGCCCTGAACAATACAAGATGACTTCTCTCCACAAAGCACTTTGGGGAAGAACCAGAGAACCTTACCAAGCAGCGACATGGGCCAGAAAAATCTACACCAAACATCTGACTTCATGGTAACTTCAACTGAAATCCATTCACTAGAACAAAAACAACCTCATTAAACATTCTTCAGATTTAACTGCACGTAGACATCACACACCTTACCACTGGATGATGCATTATGTAGACACCCAATCCCCACTATTGTGCATAAAACTCTACCTGAATAAACCTTGCTGCTTTACTGTCCCTCATGAGATTTCGGGTGCTGAGCTCTGTTCCTCAAAAAAGCCTTGTCTAATCAACTTGGATTTTACTCCTTGTTTATTTTATTATTATTTGCTTATTTTCAGAATCTGTCCTGTGCCTCTTGGAGTCACTGCTCCTGCTGGTCCAGTGGGGAGCAACAGTATGGTGCTCGCAGAAAAGTGAGTGAAGCACACTCCACTGCCATTTGCACCAGTGGATGGGTCAAGATTTAGTACGAGTGCCCCTACTCTCAGGGGTCCCTGGGTGGTGCAAATAGTTAAAGATTGACAACTGACTGAGAGACTGGAGGTTCTTACACCCCCAGAGATACCTGGGAAGAAAGATCTGGGGATCAGCTTCTGAAAGATTGTTGTTGTTAGGTGCCATCGAGTTGTCTCCGACTCATAGCGACCCCATGTACAACAGAACAAAACACTGCCCAGTCCTGTTCCAGCCTCATGATCCTTGCCATACCTGAGCCCATCGTTGCAGTCAATCCATCTTATTGAGGGCCTTCCCCTTTTTTGTTGACCTGCCATTTCACCAAGCATGATATCCTTCTCCAGGGAATGGTCCCTTCTGACAATGTGACCAAAGTAGGTGAGATGAAGTCTGTTCATTCTCACTTCCAATGAGAACTCTGGCTGCACTTCTTCCAGGACAGATTTGTTTGTTCTTCTGACAATCTGTGGTACTTTCAGTATTCTTTGCCAACATCACAACTCAAAAGCATCGACTCTTCTTCAGTCTTCCTTATTCATTTTTCAGCTCTGACATGCATATGAGGTGACTGAAAATACTATGGCTTGGGTTAGCCACACCTCAGTCTTCAAGAGACATCTTTGCTCTTCAGCACTTTAAAGAGGTCCCCCCCCCAGCAAATGTGCCCAATGTGATACATCATCTGAGGTCTTGATGGCTACTTCCATTGGTGTTGACTGTAGAACCAAGTAAATACGAAGTCTTTGACAACTTCAATCTTTTCTCCAATTATTGTGATGCTGCTTATTGGCCAGTTGTGAGGATTTTTGTTTTCTTTGTTTTGAAGTGTAAGCCACACTGAAGACTATATTCTTCAATCTTCATCAGGAAGTGTTGTGAGTCATCCTCACTTTCAGCAGGCAAAGTTGTGTTGTTTGCATATCGCAAATTGTTAATGAGCCTTCCTCCAATCCTGATGCCATGTTCCTCTTCATATAGCCCAGTTTCTCAGATTACTTGCTCAGCATAGACTGAATAAGTATGGTACAAAGATGCAACCTTGACACACTCCTTTCTTGATTTAAAATCATGCAGCATCCCCTTGTTCTGTTTCAACAATAGCCTCCTGGTTGACGTACAGGTCCTCATGAGTACATTTAAGTGTTCTGGAATTCCCATTCTTCTCAATATAATCTACACTTTGTTATGTGTACACAGTTGAATTCCTTTGCATAGTCAATAAAAGACAAGTAAACATCTTTCTGGTATTCTTTGT
>NW_006922305.1:170130-171356 GCF_000298275.1 Orycteropus afer afer | reverse complement strand
TGCAACAGCTCCCCTCCCATTTCCTCCCCATAGTTACCTCTATCCTGTGTCCTTCCCTCTCATGCACTCCTGCCCCCACCAGCTGTCTCCCTGTGCATGCACAGTCTTTCTATTCTCCCATGATTAATCTTTCCAAGGACTGTATCTACCTAATGTAAATGTTCAGCTCATATGCCTGTCTTTTGTTTGGCTGCATGCCACAGAAGTGGGTTCATTTCCAGACCTGAAGGCAGTTAGGGGCCATAGTTTCAGGGGTTCCACCAGGCTCTATCAGACCAGCAAAGCTGGTCTCTTTTTTTAAAAAAATGATTTTGAGTTTTGTTCCACATTGTTCTCCCACTCTATCCTGGATCTCCTACATAGATCACCCTCTGAGTGGTTGGTTGAAAGTAGTAGCCAGGCACCATCTAGTTCTTCTGGTTTCATAGTCACATAGGCTGAGGATCACATGGTGCCCCAGTCACTTGGACTAATTGTTTCCACATGTCTTTGGTTTTCTTCATTCTTCTTTGCTCTGGATGAGGACAGACCCAATATTCTGCAATTTTTTTTTGAATTATCTTCAGTGAGATTTTACTTGAATGTGAAATTAATGATATTGTTAGATAATTTCCACATTCTGTTGGATTACCTTTCTTTGGAATGTGTACAAATATGGATCTCTTCCAGACAGGTGGCCAGGCAGCTGTCTTCCAAATCTCTTGGCATAGCCAAGTGAGTGCCTCCAGAGTGGCATCCATTTGTTGAAACACCTTGTTGTGGTTACCTAGGGATCTCTGGTAGCGTAGTGCCTAAGGCATTTGACTGCTAACCAGAAGGCTGGTGGTTCAAACCTACCAGTCACTCCTCAGAAGGAAAGTTGGGCTATCTACTTCCATAGTGATACTGCCTCAGAAAACCAAGGAGGGGTTGCTATGAGTCGGGTCCGACTCGATGGCACATAGCAACAACAGCAACAACAATAACAACAACAACAACAACAAAGTGCCATTCTGACAAGAATATACCACAAATGAGATGGCTTAAATAAAGAGGAGTTTACTCTCTTACAGTTTTGGAGGCTTTAAGTCCTAGTTCAAAGTGCCAGGCTCTAGGGGCTGGGTGAAAACCCCTTGACCTTGACTTCAGCTCTGCCTCCTGCTCCCATCCACTGAAGCTAGAGGATTTTCTTCACTCAGACAGCTGCTGACTGCTGAGACTGACAAGCCCAAGGTTGACAAGTAAAA
>NW_006922305.1:169188-169765 GCF_000298275.1 Orycteropus afer afer | reverse complement strand
GACATGGCTATATGCAGGGTTCAAGCCTGCCATAAGCCTAGAGACCATTCCCAAAGCTGCTTCTTATATACGGGAAGCAGACCACATCCCTAAAGCAGCTACTCAGCTTGTGGTAGATCCCACCATGGAGTTAACTGCCAGTCTTGTCATGGGGAATAACTCCCTCCGGCTGCCCATCCACTGAACCAGGCCCAGCCAAGTTGACATACAACCTTAACTACCACATACCTCAATGGATATTCTGTCAATTCCTGGAGGCTTGCTTTTTGCCAATTCCTTCAGTGTAGCTTTGACTTCTTCCTTCAATACCATTGGTTCTTGATCATATGCCACCTCCTGAAATGGATGAACATCGACCAATTCTTTTTAGTATAGTGGCTCTGTGCATTCCTTCTTTTAATGTTTCCTCCATCATTCAATATTTTGCCCATCCAAACCAAAACCAAACTTACTTCCATGGAGTCGATTCAATTCATAGTGACCCATCCTTGTGTTTATAAGGCAGTATCTCTGCAGAAGTAGATTGCCCAGTCTTCCTTCCAAGAAGTGGCTGGTGGGTTTGAACTGCCAGCCTTCT
>NW_006922305.1:165501-166633 GCF_000298275.1 Orycteropus afer afer | reverse complement strand
TGGTCCATTAGTCCTTTGGACTAACTGTTTACATGTGGCTTTGATTGTCTTCACTTTTCTTTGGTTCAGATGAGGAGAGAACAATCATTGCATCTTAGATGGCTGCTCACAAGCTTTTAAGATCTCAGTCTGTACTCACCAAAGTTTTTGTGTAGTATGTTATACCAATTGAGCTTGATGTCCCTCACAACCACTGTCCCAAACTCACGGGCCCAGTGACACACTCTGTCAGAGTATTTGGCTATGGCTAAGAAGTTATCATAACTTTGCCTCCTAATAGCTGTATTTGGTATATGAACATTCTTTTTCTTTTCTTTTCTTTCTTTTTTTTTTTTTTTTAATATATTATTGGACAATAAGGATGGGAGGGAGGGGAAGAGGGATAGCCATTGTTTGAGAAACAATGAGTTTCTGGTTAAGGTGGTGGGAAATGTGCCATTAATTTAGGACAATGATTGTATAACATGAGTAATGTAATTGATGTCACTGCATTGTAAACCTGAAAAATGTTAAATTGGTAAATGTTGTGGTATGAATAAATTCATGGGGAGATGGACCCATGGCCAGAACAGGTAAGGGGAGAGCCCCCAGGCATGAAGTGGGAGATGGGCCCACAGGGTAAGGGTAAGGGGAAAGCCAGGAAATGGTGGAACAATTTGGAACAGATAAGAGAGAAGAACTTATCTGTCAGTTTGTCATACTGGTGGCTTGCATACTGGTGTTGCTGTGAGGCTGGAGACTGTGCCACTGGTGTTTCAAATGCCAGCAGGGTTACCTATGGTGGACTAGTTTCAGTGGAGCTTCCAGACTGAGACAGACTTGGAAAAAGGAAGAGCCTATCCACTTGTCAAAGGACTGGCCGGGGAAAACTTTTATCAATAGCAATGAAACACTGGACAACTTTATGAATAGCACTGAAGTATTGTCCAATACAGTGTCGGAAGACGAGCCTCTCAGGTCAGAAGACACTAAAAATATGACTGGGAAAGAGCTGCCTCATCAGAATAGAGCTGACCTTAATGATATGGATAAAGTAGAGCTTTCGGGACCTCCATTTGCTGATGGGGCATGACTCAAAATAAGAAGAACCAGCTGCAAACATCTATTAATAATCTGAACATGGAACGTATGA
>NW_006922305.1:150626-163756 GCF_000298275.1 Orycteropus afer afer | reverse complement strand
TACTGCATGATTTAAAATCAAGAAGGGAGTGTGTCAGGGTTGTATCCTTTCACCATACTTATTCAATCTGTATGCTGAGCAAGTAATCCGAGAAGCTGGGCTATATGAAGAAGAACATGGCATCAGGATTGGAGGAAGACTCATTGACAACTGGCAATACACTGACAACACAACTTTGCTTTCAGAATATGAAGATGACTTGAAGCACTTACTGATGAAGAGTAAAGACTACAGTCTTCAGTATGGATTGTTGTTGTCATTGTTATGTGCTGTCGAGTTGGATCCAACTCATAGCAACCCCTCCTTGGGTTTCTGAGGTGGTGTCATTACAGAAGTAGATTGCCCAACCTTCCTTCTGAGGGGTGGCTGGTGGGTTTGAACCACCAGCCTTCTGGTTAACAGTCAAGTTCCTTAAGCACTATGCTACCAGAGCTCCTCAGTATGGATTACACTTCAATATAATGAAAGCAAAAATCCTCACAACTGGACCAATAAGAAACATCATGATAAATGGAGAAAAGATAGAAGTTGTCAAAGACTTCATATTACTTGGTTCTAAAGTCAACACGAATGGAAGCAGTGGTCAAGATATCAGATGATGTATAGCACTGGGCAATCTGCTGCAAAAGATCTCTTTCAAGAGCTGAAGAGCAAAGATGTCTCCTTGAAGACTAAGGTGCACCTAACACAAGCCATGGAATTCTCAATCACCTCGTATGCATGTAAGAGCTGCACAATGAATAAGGAAGACTGAACAAGAGTTAATGCTTTTGAGTTGTGGTGTTGGCGAAGAATAATGAAAGTACCACGGACTACTGAAAAAACTAACAAATCTGTCTGGGACGAAGTGCAGCTGGAATGCTCCTTGGAAGCGAGAATGGCCAGACTTCGTCTCTCCTACTTTGGTCATGTTGTAAGAAGGGACCAGTCCCTGGAGAAAGATATCATGCTTGGTAAAGTGGAAGGCAATGAAAAAGGGGATTGACACAGTGGCTACAACAATGGGCTCAGGTACAGCAAAGATCGCGAGGCTGGCACAGGACCAGGCAGTGTTTTGTTCTGCTGTACATAGTGTCGCTGTGAGTTGGAGATTACTCAGTGGCACCTAACAACATATACATTTACAACAATAAAAATTAAAGATTTACAGTCTGAATGGAACTAAATTTTGATATATTTCCCTGGAAATTTCCATTTCATCTATGTTTCCTAGTTAGGATTGAGCTAGACATGAAGTAAATATTATCTGATTTCTACTGTGGATATCATGCTCCTACTTTGACAAATTCCAATTGAAAATCCTTTGGAGGTATTTTATGTGATTCCATTTCTCTGCCAATAAATTAAATGACCATGGTATTGACGGTCTGAGGATGAGCAAAGTTTTAGACTACGGTAGAAGAACCTCTCAGAGAAGCAGAGAATCCAGAGAGACGCACGTGCTGCTCTGGCAGCCCCTCCAGGCTCAGACCTCAGCCCCTCCTGCTCCCTTCATGGGAACCCCTGCCTGTCTGCAGATGTCATGGAAAATGAGAAGTCTCCAAGACACTCCAATGGTCTCTTTGGAGATGCTCACCAGACACTGGAGTTCTGGGAATTAAAAAGTGGAACAACGTTTTTCAGAACTTTTCTCAGCTCCCCAGTGGCAGACTGTCATGGCTGCCCCAGGTGAGGTCATAATTGCAGTTCTGTGGGGAGGTGAGGTCATGGAATCTCTAACTCATATCAGGCTCTGGCTGCCTCCAACACACCTGTTTTTACTGTTGTGGCAGTTGCTGAGCCCATTGTCCTGGCAGTAGGTAAGAGTCAGATGAGTATTTTCTATTTCAGCTTCAAAGGACAGTTCTAGGATGGACAGAGGCAGACCAGGAGCCGGAGAGTGATAATGTCTGGAAAAGGGACTCCTGTGATGTATAAAGTGGTCCAGTGCTAGTGTCGCCAGGAAAGATGACAATTCTGGATGCATGAGCTGAGCTTATGGAGGGAGACTGAAGGTCTGAGATGTGACATGGATACATGGCTACATCTAAGGTAATTTATGAAATCCTTACAGAAGTTGGTTCTTTGTATTTGATTCAAGTGAAATCTGGATTTTTGGTGCTTGAAGATTGTAAGTTCAAAATCAACTCTCATTAAATATGGTGTGTGAAAATCACAAAGAAATTTACAGGACTTCCATAGTTATTTCTATAAATGCTCTGTGCATGCAGTAATGGGTATGCAGGAACTCATTATCTAATTCTTAGCAGAAAATGTATAATTTGGTGGCAACTGGAGAAAATGAAGTCATTTTTCTTCATTTTTGCACATTTGTCTTATGTTTTAATATATTTTAAAAATAGTATTTTCCATTTATTTTTTTGCAAACAACAAATATATGGTTGCATGACCTCTGATGAGGATTCATTTCATTTTTACCCCAATATACTTTCTTCTTATTTATGGTCCATATCCTATAATTTGGACCATGGCACAGTTCTGTATAAAATTTCTGTGATGGATGTAATTGTACTTAAATTCTGACCAAAAAAAAAAAAAGTGAATTATTCTGTGACTATGTTAATGTTTAAGGAGCTCTGGTGGTGCTGTGGTTAAGGCATTTGACTGCTAACCAAAAAATGTACATGTTTTTAACCCATCAGCTGCTCTGCTTTGGGAAAGATTTGTAGTTCTGGAAACCCAGTAGGGGTTGCTATGAGTCTGAATCGACTCCATGACAATGAGTTTGGTTTTGTTTGTTTCATGTTAATATTTATTGAGTAAATCCAGTTTACTCATGGAAAATGATTCAGGGCATGTATATTTTATTCAGATCTCTCAGTTGATTCACAAGTGCTATTACTCTATAGAATATTTAAACAAAATGGGAAATGATGACAACTAAACTCATAAAACATATATATCCTGCCCCAATGATGAATAGTCAATGATAGTATCCATGAAAATAGTGGAAATAAAATCCAATGTACTTGCTATGTAAGTACAATCAACTTCCACAGAGTTACTGCCTGGGAAACCCAAGGAGCAGTTGCTATGAATTGGAAACAACACAACAGTGAGTTTGGTTCTTTTTTTTCCCCTCTTTTTTATACACTTGTATTTTATTAATGATTACAGTGGGGACTTTCAGGGTCTGTGCAATAGTAAGACAGTGGATAAGGTGAAGGACACAATGAGGGAGCTATGATAGAATGGCACAGGAGTAAACCCCAATGTCCTTGCACCCAGGTTACCCAGCTTCAAATCCTGATTCTACATCTATTTATATGAGTCCCTTAATTTCCCCGGTGGTTAAATTCTCTTTGTCTGAGCAAGGAGAATAATATTAGCTCCTAACTTAGAGAGTCATGTATATTAAATTATTCAATTTCGCTACAGGATTCAAAACAGTGACCAACTTTGTGAATGCAACAACAGCAACAAAAAAATTACAGAAAATCTTGGGAATCTCAACAAAGGAAAATATATTTAGGAATAATTTCTCAGGGTGAAGTAGTAAGTGGAAAATTTTGTGTTTTATTTTTCATGAACAAAGTTTTGAGCCCCAAACTCATGTTTCAATGCAGAACCGTCTCTGTGAATTCTGAATCTCAAGCCCTGGAAAATGACAGACCACCCTCCATGGATTTAGAAATGGCAATGACCTTCCTCTTCCAAGTAGTCGTTGGAATCTTAGGGAATTTCTTGCTCATAAACCATTATTTCTTCTTTTACTTCAGTGGCTCCAGGGCACGGCCCACAGACTTGATTCTCAGGCACCTGACTGTCGCCAACTCCTTAGTCATTCTCTCAAATGGAGTCCCACAGACAATGCTCGCTTTTGGGTTTAAACAATTCCTCAATGATGTTGGATGCAAACTTGTTTTATATCTTCAAAGGGTGTCCAGGGGTGTGTCCATTTGCACCACCTGCCTCTTGAGTGTCTTCCAGGCCATCACCATCAGCCCTATGCACTCCAGGTGGGCAGAGCTTAAACTAAAAGCCCTAAAATACATTGGCCCCTCCAATATCCTCTCCTGGATGCTACACATGGTCGTAAATGCCATTTTTCCTATTTATGTGTCTGGCAAAGGGAGCAACAATACCATCATAATGAAAGATGTGTTGGTATACTGTCCCACACAGCGTGACAATGTCACATTCTCACTCTATGCAGCACTGATATCCTCCCATGATGCTTTGTGTTTGGGATCCATGTCCTGGGCCAGCAGCTCCATGGTTTTCATCCTGCACAGACACAAGCAACGGGTCCAACACATTCATATGAACAACGTCTCTCCCAGATCCTCTGCTGAGACCAGAGCCACCCAAAGCATCCTGGTCCTGGTGAGCACCTTTGTGTCATTCTATGCCCTCTCCTCCATTGTTTATGCTTATTTGGCTCTTTTCAATAATCCCAGTTCGTGGCTAGTGAACATGTCTGCATTAATCACTGCAGGTTTCCCAACAGTGAGCCCCTTCATTCTCATGAGCAGTGACCCCTGTCTATCTAGACTCTGTGTTGCCTACTACACAAAGAATACATGTTTTTCATCTCTTACAAGAAAAATATAGTTCATATATTTTGCACAATCTTCACTCATTGATGAACTCATCCCTCACAGAGTCTGAAGAACAATTATGGAACAGTCTCATTGCAGAGACAGTGGTGAACTACATAGACTGAGATTCTACCCCAATGATAAATAGTAAGTAATAGAGTAATGAAAACAGTAGAAATGAAATTCAACGTACTTGTTACGTAAGTACCTAGAGACTTGAATTTTATTAATGGTAGCAATGGAGACAGAGTCTGAGCAATAATAAAACAGTTAAGCTGAAGTAATGTGGTTGGTGTTTTTGTTAGTTGCTGCTGAGTCAGCTTTGATTCCTGGTGACCTTCTATATCACAGAATGAGAAGATGCTTGTTCTGCACCATCCTTACAATTATTGGTATGTTTGAGCCCATTGTTGTAGACATCATGCCAATCTGTCTCATGGAAGGTAACCCTCTTTTTCGCTGACCCTCAACTTTACCAAGCATGATATCCTTCTCTAAAAATTGGTCCCTCCTGGTGATGTCTACAATGTAAGCAAGACCAAGTCTGCCCATCCTTGCTTCTAAGGAGCGTTTTGTCTGTACTTCTCCAAGACAGATAAAATAATGTGGAAATACTTTATATAGATTTAGTCTGAGTTATAAAATTTTCCAAAAATCGAACTGGATATGAAAATTTAAGGTAAATTTCATAATATAGGAGTATGATCTGGGAAGGACCTTTGGGAAACTAGTATCTTGGGGCAATAGGGCCCTGTATTATAATATTGCAAATAAGGAGCCTGGAGTAAATTGGAAGAAAAATTAGGCTAATGTGATAGAAGAAGTTGTAGGCCAGGTTCCAAATTTTGTACTTTACATCCTAAGAGAAATGGTGGCTATTTAAAATAAGATCATGGCCCTGAAGAAAGATTGTTGTTGTTATTTGCTGTCGAGTCAGCCCCGACATATAGCGACCCCTCCTTGGGTTTCCGAGGCAGTATCACTATGGAAGTAGGATTGCCCAATCCTCCTTCCAAGGTGTGGCTGGTGAAAGATTAGCATGTTAAAATTAATCTCAAGTAAACACTGGAAAAATAAAATGCAGTGCAATGAAGAAAAACATAAGAAGATGTGGGCACTGAATGTTTAAAAGTGTGGTGAGCAAAATAAGTCAGTGATAAATATTGTATGATACCACTTATATGCAATATCTAGAATAAGCAAATATATAAATACAGGGTTATTAATGGTTGGCAGAGGTAGGAAGAAGGGAAAAGAGAGAATCATTGCTTGAGGGTAACCGAGCTTCTGTTAACGGTGATGAAAAATTTGGAAACCAGCAATGGTTGAACAACATGATTAACATAATTATTGCCATTGAGTTGTACATGCTAAATATGTTCAAATGGCAAATGCTTGTTTTATGTGTATCTGTATATATATATTTCCCACAGCTTGAACAGAGTGTAAAAAATCAAATAATACCTTTTTTTTAAAAACAATAAGAACATATGAGAGGCAATAATTAAATAAACATATTAAGGAGGGGGCAAGTACATCCCCAGAAGATGCCTGGCACACAGATGGTACTTCCTCCTGTCTGTACTTACTCCAAGACAGATGATCCCAGTTATCTGTCTAATCCCAGTTGTGGCTGGTGATGTCCTGGGCCAGTGGCTCCATGGTTGGTCACCTGTTGCTGTCAGGCCTGCTACTGACACCATCTGGGTAAAAGTAATGTACTGGGAGTAATAGCCAATGGACCAAATTAAGGGCAGCCTGGCTAGTAATAACCCAGGAGCACCATTATTTAAATATTTTCACCACAGGGTTCATACAGCCATCCCTCTTTCATACTTGTATTTATCAAGTGTTATGACTTTACAAGATTTGAAGGATCCCACATGCTTTGAAGCATCCAGTGTAACTCAGGCTGGGCAAGGATAGTTTAGATACATTGAAAAATCAAATTTATTTTATGACTTTGCCCCTTTAAATTCCACTCTGTGGGATCAACATCTCCAGAGGCAGCATGAAGGCTCTGGTTGTTATGCGGTGTTATTGTTAGTTGCCCTTGAGTTGACACCAACTCATAGTGGGTTTCTGTATAAAAAAAGAAAGCATTGTGTTTGTGTCATATTCTGTAACACCAACAGTAATTAATATGGTCATGTTATAATTTACACTGGCCCCATAAAGAGCTGAGTCCCTGGTAGGCAGATAATCAAGGACATTCCCTCATTCTCAGGATTCCAAGGTTTCTTTCTCTACAAGGGTCATTGACACAGAAGTGAGAAAAAGTGAAAGAGATTTAGAAAGTTCCTAAGGGTATGCCATCTGTCACTGTTCTTGGGCTTGGCAGATTTCACATTTACAACTTTCTCTCCTGACAGAAATTTGGAGGTTCATGACTTGTCACTGGTTCTCATACTTTGTCTTTGTACCATCGAAAAAGTTTTGTGAAACTGTGACCCCACTTCAATCAGAGTAAATGTTGAGGCAACACAGAGATGAGGTTATTTCCACCTCCAGGGCTGGAGGGTCAAGGGGGAGGATGAGATACCCGAGTCTAGCAGCCGGGTTGTCAGGAGGAGCCGAGAGGCCACCCCAGCACAGCAGGAGAGCGATTATCATCCTGGCCTCTTCGTTGCCCTTCAGTCCCTGTCAGTCTCTTGAGTTCTAAACAAGTCCAAAGGCCGGTAGGGTGGAGAGTCTGTGAAATAGCCAATATTGTGAGGAGAGTCCCTGGCATTGGAAATGGTTACTGTGTGCATCTACTATACAAAAGGGAAGAGATTCAAATCCTTCCAGAGGCACCTTGGAAGAAAGAGCTGCTGATCTACTTCCAAAGTTGTAGCCATGGAGCACAGTTGCCCTTTGAAACATATGGGGTCAGAATCGGCTCAAGAGCAACTGGTGTCCATAGCAGAGCAGTGGCAGGTGGGTCATGGGTCTGACAGCTCACAGGCAAATGATGGGCAAAAGTTCTAAGATAAAAAAAATTACCGCCAATCAAACCCTCCAGGTAGACAAGATGATAAGTTAAAAGATCAAGCCATCTGAGTTCTCTCTCAGAACTCTGTCCTATAGCAGAGTATCACACATTATCTGTCTTGGCAAATCCTGGGCCTATAGTTACCTCTCACTACTCTGAAGTCTGGGGTTTCTTCAGGAGGCTTTTTGCTCTTTAGATTTCTCAGGCAGGCTAAGATGCTCTGTGCATATCCTCCCAACACACCTGAGAAGCATGTTCAACTCTCTCTCTACCTGGCTCCTCAAGTCTCCCCTTCCTGGTTTGATGTGAAAAAGAGGCCCCTGTGGTGAAGCTTGGGTTGGCAATCACAGCACCCAGACATTCTGGTCCAGAAACTCCCTAATCCTCTTCCTTTATAAGCACTGGATGTGGTGGAAGTGGTTATAGTCCCATAGCAGAGTTGTGACCATCTCCTTAGGAATTCTCCCCATGTCTCAGTGTCTTGGAGTCCCTGAATGACACTAACCATTGAATACTCAGTTACCCAGTGAAAGGTTGGCAGTTCAAATCCACTAAGAGACACCTTTTGTGAATGGTGTACATGAAATGGAAGCCCTGCTGTCTTTCCCTCCATTATGTGTCTCAATTGCACTCTTCTGCCCCAGGTGGTTATGAATTGATCAGTCACTGCCCAGTGTTTTTGACCCATGCCTGCACTTTTCCAAGGTGAGTGACTTGCTAGGTATACAAAACAGACAAGCACCCAGATTCAGTTTTTCAGATAGCCACCAGACAGTCACTACAACAGATGAACTCAATACTTTGTGAATTAAGACTCTGCTCCCTTAATGGAATCCCTGGTTGGTGACAGTGGTCACTACTAGCGGAAAGGTTGGTGATTCAAACCTAATCTGCTCCTTTTATATCTCAGCTGACTGACTTAGAACACACTCTACACTGATATGGCCTCATTAATACACAGAAGAAAACTTTTGAGTTGAATTCTGTTTCATAGCAAACCCAAGCCTGGCTGAGTAGAACTGCCCCCATAGAGTTTTCTTGGCTGCAGTCTTTATGGAAGTGGATATTCAGGTCTTTCTCCTGCAGAGTTATGGAACTGCGCACCTTTTGGATAGCAACCAAGCATCATCCTGAAGTGAAAACACACTCAGCAAAACTAAACTAAGAAAATTATTGAAAATACAGAGACAGTGCAGGCCAGGAAAACATCCAAATTGACAAAGTGAAGATGTTTACTCCTCTGGACAATACAGAAACAAGCATCCTTATACTACAGTTGGAGCAGGAAGGAGAACTGTGAAATCATGATTACCTGAAAGACAATCAGTAGAGTTAAAAGTGGAATAACACAGTGGAGACTTAACACAAAATTGCAGATAACATATATGTGGGTTAACATGATTAGTTAGAGGCACATAGTCGTAAGCCTATGTGCTTTTCTGTTAATTACAGGAGAGCCACAGGACAATGGCAGGACAGGTTTCTCTGTGAACCTGATATTTAAAGGGCTTCCCCAAACCAAAGACATATGGAAACAATGAGTCCAAGGGACTGGTACACCATGCGGTCCTCAGCCTATACAACTATGAGAACAGCAGAACTAGATGGTGTCAGGCTACCACTGTCAACCACTCAGAGGAGGATCCATGTAAGAGACCCTCGATAGAGGGGGTGAACAATGTGGAACAAAACTCAAAATCACACATACACACACACACAGGGACCAGGTTTGCTGGTCTGACAGAGTCTGGTGAAATCCCTGAGATTACGGGCCCTAGCTGCCTTTGAGGTCTGGAATTGAACCCACTCCTGTGGTTTCCAGCCAAACAAAAGATAGGCATATAAGCTGAACATTTACATTAGGTAGATACACTCCTTGGAGAGATCAGTCATGGGAGAATAGAAGGGCTGTGTATGCACAGGAGACAGTTCAGGGGGCAGGAGTGCATGGGAGAGAAGGACACAGGGAAGAGGTAACTATGCGTAGGAAGTGGGAGGGGAGCTGTTGCATTGTGGGAAATTGCAGTCAGTATCATGAGACAAAGTGGATGTGAGCTGCTGTATGGAAAATGAATTTGCTCTGTAAGCTTTTACCCAAATCACAGTCAAAACTAAACAAAAAACCCTGCTCTCTCAAACATGTCTTCCTGGGGACCATTTTAAGGAAGATACATTGATAATGCTGTGAGTCAAAACCCTGTGGCACAGGGTATCTATCCTGCAGCTCTTTGACCAGTGAGGAAATACCCTATGGAAACAGGTTGTGGCATCCAGTGTCTGCCATTCACAGAGCAAAGTAAAAACAAAAATCCTTTAGGGTTTATGGTTTGGTCAACACAAAAGAGAGAGAAATGACTGTTAGAAAAAGCAGCTTGGAAATAAACCATGGATTTCACACTCATGTCCAGACTCACTGTAAGGTGGAGTTAACTCTTCGCTTCCAGCTTGTCTCCTTACACACACCAAGTGCCTCAGACTTTAGTCTCATATATTTTCCCTGCTTCTGATCAAGGACTTCCATGAAATTCTCTGATCACACATACGATGGTGTGCTTTCTTCTGCATGGACATCTTCAATGAACTCTTGGACAGCTGGTTGCCTTAGTGGAAATCTTTGAGATCAGAGACTTCGTCTTTTTCAGGATGGTTGGGCATCAGACACTATCTACACCATAACTTGATTTAGCACTCAGTCTTCAGTTATATTTTTGAAAAATTTAGTGTGCAGTAAGCCCGCATTTGAATAACTACTTGATTGTTATGTAATTAGGAATCTTTTAAGGTGGGGGCTCAAGTCCATGACAAAATAAGTATCATTAATATACGTGAGTCACTTCATTGGTAACATGTTGGTTCTCCAGGTCAAAGTATTGCCAATAATTTTTATACAGTATGCAGGTGTTCCGATTATAACCATAAGTATCAAAAGTCCAGTTAACAAAATTGATTTAGTATGAGACCCTATACCTAGTGGGGGCCAGGAAAGGAAGCAGGAGCTGGCAGTGGGCCGGAAAAGCTAGGGAGGCCAGTAAGTGAGTGGAGCATATTTGGAACAGCTAAGGGAGATGAACTTGTTTGTCAGTTTGTCTTACTGTGGTGGCTTGAGTGTTGCTGTGAGGCTGGAGCTATGCCCCTGGTGTTTCAAATGTCAACAGGGTCACTCACGGTGGACAGGTTTCAGTGGAGCTTCCAGACTTAGACAGATGTCGAAGAAGGAAGAGGCCATCCATTCCTCAAAGAATTGGCCAATGAAAACCTTATGAATAGCAGTGAAACACTGTCTGATATATTACTGGAAAACTTTATGAATAGTCCTGAAACACTGTCTGACATAGTGCTGGAAGATGAGCCCCTCAGGTCATAGGGCACTCAAAATATGACTGGGGAAGAGCTGTCTCCTTAGAATAATGTTGTTGTTGTTGTTATGTGCCATGGAGTCAGACCTGACTCATATAGAGCCAACCTTAAGGAAGTGGATACAGTAAAGCTTTTGGATCCTCCATTTGCTGATGTGGTATGACTTAAAATTAGAAGAAACAGCTTCAAACATCCATTAAGTATCAGAACATGGAATGTATGAAGTATGAATTTAGGAAAATAGGAAGTTGTCAGAAATGAAATGAAACACATAAAGACTGATGTCCTAGGCACTAGTGAGCTTAAATGGACTGGATTTGGCCATTTTTTAATCAGGCAACTATATGATTTACTAGGAGCTCTGGTAGCATAGTGCCTAAGGCACTTGACTGCTAACCAGAAGGCTGGCAGTTCAAATCCACCAGCCACTCCTTGGAAGGAAGGTTGGGCAATCTACTTCCATAGTGATAACTGCCTTGGAAACCCAAGGAGGGGTTGCTATGAGTCGGGTCCGACTCCACGGCACATAACAACAACAACAATATGATTTACTATGCTGGCAATGACAAATTGAAGAGGAATGGCATGGCATTCATCATCACAAACAATGTTTCAAGATCGATTCTGAAGTACAATGCTGTCAGTGATAGGATAATATCCATATGCCTACAAGGAAGATCAGTAATACTGCTATTAATCAAATTTACACAGCAACCACCAAAGCCAAAGATTTCAGCCTGAAATTGACCAAACATGCAATCAAGATGTGTTATCATTGGTGACTGGAATACAAAACTTGGAAACAAAGAAGAATCACCAGCAGTTGGAAAATATGGCCTTGATGATAGAAATAATGTCGGAGATCACATGACAGAACTATGCAGGACCAAAGAATTATTCATTGCAAATACCTTTTTTCAACAACACATATGGCAGTTTTACAAATGGACTTCACCAGATGGAGTACAAAGGAATCAGAAATACTATATCTGTGGAATGAAGTGATGGAGAAGCTTATTATCTTCAACCAAAACAAGGCCAAGAGTTGATTGTGGAACAGACCATCAAGAGCTCATATGCAAGTTCAAGGTGAAGTTGAAGACAATTAAGACAAGTCCACAAGAGCCAAAATATGACCTTAATTATGTACCTCCTGAATTTAGAGACCATCTAAAGAATAGATTTGATGCACTGAATGCCAATGACTGAAAATCAGAGAAATTGTGGGATGCCATTAAAAACATTGTCCACGAAGAAGGCAAAAGGTCATTAAAATGACAGGAAAATAAGAAAAGACCAAAATGGAAATCAGAAGAGACTCTGGAACTTGCCCTTGAGCAAAGAGTAGCTAAAGCAAAAGGAAGAAATGGCAAGGTAAAAGAGGTGAACAGAAGATTTCAAAGAGTAGCTCGAGAAGACAAAGCCAAGTACTATAATGAAATGTGCAAAGACTTGGAGTTAGAAAACCGAAAGGGAAGAACAGGCTTGGCATTTCTCAAGCTGAAAGAACTGAGGAAAAAGAGATTAAGCCTCGAGTTGCAATATTGAAAGACTCTACAGGCAATATGTTGAAATATTCAGGAACATCAAAAGAAGGTGGAAGGAATACACAGGGTCACTGTACCAAAAAGAATGGGTCAATGCTCATCCATTTCAGCAGGTGACATACAAACAAGAACCAATGGTATTGAAGGAAGAAGCCAAAGCTGCACTGAAGGAAGTGGAGAAAAACAAAGCTCCAGGAACCAATGGAATATGCATTGAGATGTTTCAACAAAAGGATGCTGTGTTGGAGGCACTCACTCGGTTATGCCAAGAGATTTGGAAGACAGCTACCTGGCCAACTGACTGGGAGAGATCCGTATTTGTACCCATTCCAAAGAAAGGTGATCCCACAGAATGTGAAAATTGTTGAACAATATTATTAATATCACACACAAGAAAAATCTTACTGAAGATAATTCAAAAATGGTTGCAGCGGTATATTGGCAGAGAGCTTCTAGAAATGCAAGCTGGATTCAGAGGAGGACATAGAATGAGGGACATCATTGTTGATGTCAGATGGATCTTGGCTCAAAGCAAAGAATACCAGAGAGATGTTTACTTGCGTTTTATTGACTATGCGAAAGCATTCGATTGTGTGGATCATAACCAATTATAGATAACACTGAGAAGAATGGGAATTCCAGAACACTTAATTGTACTCATGAGGAACCTGTACATAGACCAGGAGGCTGTCGTTCGAACAGAACAAGGGG
>NW_006922305.1:149302-150401 GCF_000298275.1 Orycteropus afer afer | reverse complement strand
GCACTTACTGATGAAGATTGAAGAATACAGTCTGCAGTACATCTCAATATAAAGAAACAAAAATCCTCACAATTAGACCTATAAGCAGAAACATGGTGAATGGAGAAAAGATTGAAGTTGTCAAAGATTTCACATTGCTTGGTTCTATAATTGACGCCAGTGGAAGCAGCAGTCAGGACATCAGACGACATATAGCTCTGGGCAAATTGGCTGCAAAAGACCTCTTTCCAGTGCTGAGGAGCAAGGGCATCTCCCTGAGGACGAAGGTGTACCTGACACAAGTTATGGTATTTTCAGTCGCCTCATATGCATGTGAGAGCTGGAAAATGAATAAGACCAAAGAAGAACTGATGCTTTCGAGTTGTGGTGTTGGCAAAGAATTCTGAGAGTACCATGGACTGCTAAAAGAACTAACAGATCTCTCCTGGAGGAAGTGCAGCTGGAATGCTCCTTGCAGGCAAGAATGGCCAGACTTTGTCTCACATACTTTGATCATGTTGTCAGAAGGGACTATGGAGAAGGATGTCATGCTTGGTAAGGTGGAGGGTTGATGAAAGAGGGAAGGCCCTCAATGAGACGGATTGACATGGTGGCGGCAGCAATGGGCTCAAGTATAGCAAGGATTGCGGAGGTGGCTCAGGACTGGGTGATGTTTTGTTCTGCTGTGTATGGGTTTGCTATGAGTTGGAGATGATTCAATGGTACCTAACAACATAACAACATATGCAGGTGAGACCTGGACAATGAATAAGGGACACCATTATGAGTCAATGCTTTTGAGTTGTGGTGTTGGTGAAAAATACTAAAGTGCCATGAACTTCTAAAAGAACTAATAAATCTGTCCTGGAAGAAGTGCAACCGGAATGCTCCTTGGAAACTAGAACGGCTGGACTTTGTCTCATCTACTTTGGTCATGTTGTCAGAAGGGACAATTCCCTGGAGTAAAATATCATGCATGGTAAAGTGGAGGGTCAACGAAAAAGGGGAAGGCCCTCAACAAGATGAATTGACATGGAGGCGGGGCAAGATGGCGGACTAGGCAGAAGGATTGCACAGACCCTCTTCAACAAAGAAAAGGGAAACCAATTAACACAGACAC
>NW_006922305.1:142829-144107 GCF_000298275.1 Orycteropus afer afer | reverse complement strand
AAAAAAAAAAAAAAAGATGAATTGACACAGTGGTTGCAACAATGGGCTCAAGTATGGCAAAGATCATGGGGCTGGTACAGGATTGGGCAGTTTCATTCTGCTGTACACAGGGTTGCTATGAGTCACAGACAACTTCATGGCACCTAACAACAACAACATACCTTTTAGCAATCAGCTAAAGATGTCAAACAAGGGGGATTTTGGCTGGTCAGGAATATGAAGCCAGGTCATCTTCTGGTGGATCTGTTGGATGTCTTTTCTACTTCACCTGCTGTATTTACTCAAGTGCAACAGAAGGTATTAGAAATAAACTACATCCACTGTGTGGTGACAATAGAAGTTCTATGTAAATCCTGTTGCCCAAAACTACCTTTGCAAGGGATTTGAAAGATTCTTGCTGAGCATCTACTGAGGTGACGATGTCATTAGCTACTCCTTCCATCATGGTAGATACATTCTGAATGGCATGTTGTAAAGTCAGCAACTCTGCACCAAGGAAGGAACGCTCTTAAAAAGGAGTTTATCAGGCCAAGACTTCTGTAAACGATTCCCATTTTGGCAAATGTAAACCTCTTACCTCTTGGGTGACTATTTTCTTTCTAATAGTTTTAAATTATCAGTTCAATGAAGACTTTCATTGTAAGAGTGAATGTTTATTGTAAGTTCCAAATATCTTAAGCCAAACTACTTTTTGTCATTAAATGTTTTATGATGTATCAGCTGGGCCTAATAATCTGTTTAATCCATCTATTTTTTTTCTCAAAATTTTAGTGTTTTATTACTATGTGATAGGAATTCTATTGGGTTCTTTTATTTTTCATATTCCTTGTTTATTTTTCTTTCTGTTCTGTTATTGTCTTATGTTTTATATATTGTCTTTTTTTTTAACATTATATATAATGTTATATATATATGTATGTGAGACAAAGTCTGGCCATTCTTGCCTGCAAGGAGCATTCCAGCTGCACTTCCTCCAGGAGAGATCTGTTAGTGCTTTTAGCAGTCCATGGTACTCTCAGAATTCTTTGCCAACACCACAACTTGAAAGCATTGGGAAAGTCAACTGCGAAGGAACTGTATCAAGTGCTGAGGAGTAAGGATATCTCCTTGAGGAGTAAGGTGTGCCTGACACAAGCCATAATATTTCCAATCACCTTGAATGCATGTGAGAGCTGGACAAGAATAAGGAAGACTGAAGAAGAGTTGATTCTTTTGAGTTGTGGTGCTGGTGAAGAATGCTGAAAATATCGTGGACTGCTAAAAGAACTAACAGATCTG
>NW_006922305.1:137962-142634 GCF_000298275.1 Orycteropus afer afer | reverse complement strand
GATGGGCTCGTGTATAGCAGGGATTGTGGGGCTGGCGCGGGATCGGGCAGTGTTTCGTTCTGCTGTGCATGGGGTCGCTATGAGTCAGAAACGACTCAACGGCACTTAACAACAACAACAACAACATGCAGCACTAAAGAATAATGTAGAGTCTGCAAAATATCTCTTAATATGATGAACTTGGAGGATATTATGCTGAGTGAAATAAGTCAATCACAGAAGGACAAATATAGTATTAGTTCATTGTGGAGGGTGAAGGAAAGGTTCATATATGGAGGAAAATGTTCTTGGTTGGTTGCCAGAGGTGGGAGGGGATGGGAGGATCACTCAAAAAAAAATGCATTGACCCATATTACTTTAGTTTTGTGTATTTCACTGTACATAAATATTTCAATGAAATGCATTAATTTTTTTTAAAGTGTTTATGGGAACCACTACTTTTGCTAATGTGTCTTAGCTGGTCATGGGCCAACTGTCTAAGTTAAGGCAAGGCCAAGCAAATGGTTTACTTGCTGGATTTGGTTCTCTCTTTACAAGATATTCTGAGACTCTACCTAAGAATACTCACCCATAACAGGCACAAATCACACCTCTCCAAGTATCGCCATCCGGTCAGGGTGTGGACTGGTTAATTCATCCAACCCACTTTACTCCACAGTATTGCTACAGAGGAGTGACTTCCCCATCCTCTGAGGAGTGTCAGAGCAGGAAAGTGTTTAAAGGAGATTATAATCGATTTCTATCTTCTTTGAGATAAAACTCTGGTGGCACAGTGCATAAGGCGTTGGGCTGCTAACCAGAAGGCCAGCAGTTCCAACCCACCAGCTGCTCCATAGGAGGAAGATAAGGAAATCTACTTCCTTATGAAGTAAAATGCTTCCTTCCTTATGAAGGAAAATGCTGCCCCCACCCCAGAAAATCAGTGCAATAAGCATATATATTACAGCTATGATGAAATAAATTCCTGTGGTCTGCAAATCAGAAAACAAAACAAAAAACCAAACTCAGTTCAGTTTCATAGTGACCCCTTGGGTTTCCGAGGCAGTATCTCTGTGCAAGTAGATCGCCCAATCTTCCTTCTGAGGAGTGGCTGGTGGGTTTGAACCGCCAGCCTTCTGGTTTGCAAATGCCTTAGGCACTACACCACCAGAGCTCCTACATACATTATAGCTATGATGAAATAAATTCCTGTGATCTGCATACAAGGAAAAAAAAAAACCTCACTGCTACTAAGTTGACTCTGACTCATGGCAACCTCCTTTGGGTTTCTGAGGCAGTAAATCTTTATGGAAGTAGATTGTCCAGTCTTCTTTCCAAGGAGTGGCTGGTAGGTTTGAACCACCAACCTTCTGGTTAGCAGTCAAATGCCTTAGGCACTATGCCAGCAGCTAGTAAAAACAATAGCAAGTTAGTAGCAATGGTAAAGAAAAACAGATCTAATGTAACTTTTGGGCAACACGTAAAGACTCTATCAGTCAATACATCTTGGTTGGCAGAACAGAGGAGTTTCAGAGTTAATTAATATGAAAAATAAAGCAATAACTGCAATAACTTTCCTCTACCTGGGAACAGTTATATGTACACAAATTTCAAGGGCATGCAGTAGGAATATGGTAACAAATACAATGAAAGGCATTATGCAACGTCTAAGAATTTTATCTCTATTTGTGATCTTGTGAGAACTGTCTACTTCTCACAGAGACATCTGCTTCTGGCTTTCTGGCCAGGTGAATTTAAGTTTCATGGCTTACATAGACAACTCAAAAGCTGCAGTCTTCTTTAACTGGGAGGTGAATCCACGCCTTAACCCCCTGTAATTTAGTGGAACAGGGATTACTTAAAAGAACTAAGTAAGGCCCTTGAAAGATTCTTTTAGATTAGATGAGGGTTTTTTTTTTTTCATTTTTCTTTCCAGTACACATATTTTCCTAGTTGTATTGCTGGGACCGGTGACTCAACAGGCTTGTTTTTGTCAAAGGTCTTTTGACTAAAGTGCTGTGTGTTTTTGCATAATAAATTAAAACTTGACAGTACTTTAAAGATTAGCTTAGGGTAAATTAGAGTCTACTATGGCCAACTCAAAAGGGAGGTTTAAGGGACTTCTGGGGACAATTTCATGAGGTGTTTCCTGTGTGATCCAAAGGAGTGGGATTAAATTTAACAATATAGGAGGAAGCATTTTTGTCCAAGGCAAGAGTAAAAAGGCAGAAAGTTTAACTAATTGTTCCTTTAATATTCCTCCGGTCCTTTCCATAAGGTTAGAAGACTATGGCTGACAAGGACAATGGCTTCTCTGAAAAACAAGGAATATCTTACACGTTTCTTTTTTTTTTTTACTTAGCCAGTGAAGTGGGTGCCTCTGTTGCTACAAATGGAGCTCCTCCTCTGGAGATAATATTTTCCCAAAGTTTATTTGCCACAAAAGTGGTGATAGGAACTTCCAGTAAGATGGTGGAATAGGCAGACAAGGTACACAGACCTTCTCCAACAAAGAAAAGAGAAACCAATTGACACAGATACAGAAGATAATCCTGGTACTCTGAGCTTTGAAAGGAAGGATACAGAAGTGGATTAAACACTAAGTAATAGAAAAACCTGAATGAAAACAGTGAGTAAGGAGACAAAAGGAGCAATAGGCTGTCAGCAGTCCTGATAGCACAGACAGCTAGAATGTTTCCAAGTGGTGTTAAGACCCAAGAATTAACCTAAAAATTGGCCCCGTTCACCAAAGGTTGCATGGACAACTGCGCTGGTGGCTGACGGCTGAAAAATGAAACAGCGAAGAAGGAGACAAACTGAGCTGTGGACTTTTGGCTGTCTAGAGGGTACAGCCATTTTGAATATTAATAAGCAGTGGCCATTTTGGATATTTAAAGTGACAGGATTCTCATTTAGATTCCAGGGACCTAAGAATAGTCTCTGCTTGCCAAAGACAGCATGGACATATGAGAGGCTGATGACTGGAAAAGAGATGGATGATGAGTGTGCAAGTGCTGCCAACTAGTTAATATAGGAGCACAGTACCCTGCTTACTCAGTTAACATCCAAACAAAACAAAATGAAAATCTTAGGCAAATCACTCCAACATACAATCACCAACTAAATATAAACACAAAAACATCACAATGTCTCAGAGAAAATAGACCATCACAGTCCACACACACACACACACACACACACACACAAAACCAAGATAAAGCAGTAGAAACAAGGGAGCAGGATACAGACCAAGAACACATCCCTGAGGAAGAAGCAGCATTGGAACTCCCTGATAAGGAATTAAAAAAGAAATATATTTACATACCTTCAATGGATTGAGAGACAGATCAAGGAAAATAAAGACAAAACCCTAGGATAATACCAGAAGACAATACAAGAACAATGACAAAATAAGTGAAAAATTAGAAATGATACAAAATCTACACATAGAAATCCAGAAGAAGATTAATACTAAATTCTCAGAAATAGATAACACATTGAGTGGACAAAGAGTAGAACTGAATCAAGGAAGGAGAGAATTAGTGAGATTGAAGACTAATTCTTTGGAAAGGGATCAATCAGAAAGAAAGATCAAAACAAAACGAAGAAAGCCTAAGGTTCATGTAAGGAGTTCTGGTAGCATAGTGCCTAAGGCACTTGACCGCTAACCAGAAGGCTGGCGGTTCAAATTCACCAGCCATCTCTCAGAAGAAAGGTTGGGCAATCTATTTCTATAGTGATACTGCCTTGGAAACCCAAGGAGGGGTCACTATGAGTCAGGTCTGACTCAATGGCAAATAACAACAACAACAACAAGGTTCATGAGGGATACCATCAAAAGGAATAACCTATGTGTAATAGGAATTCCAGAACAGGAAGAGACAAACGGAACCACAGAGATAATTGTCAAAGATGTGTTGGAAGAGAATTTCTCTGATATGGTGAAAGATCAGAGTATATTCATTCAAGAAGTCCAATGAACCCAGAACAGGATAGACCCCAAAAGAAAACCACCCAGACGTATCATCATCAAACTCACCAAAATCAAAGACAAAGAAAGAATCCAGAAAGCAACACAGGAATAATGAAAAGTTACCTACAAAGGACAACCAATAAGACAAAGTTGTGAATTCTCAGCAGAAACCATGCAGGCAAGGAGGCAATGGGATGGTATATACAAAACCCTGAAAGAAAAAATTTCCAACCAAGAATTATATGCCCAGCAAAACCATCCCTCATATATAATGATGAAATGAGGACATTTCCAGGTAAGCAGAAATTAAGGGAATTTGTTAAAACCAGATCATCTTTACAAGAAATGCTAAAGGGAGTCCTTTGGACAGAGAACCAACAACAGCAAACAACAACCAATCATTAACAAACATGATGACATAACCCAGAGACCAACCCAATTATGGAAGTATTTTACACAGTATCCATAATTGGAATGGATCCATAATTGGAAGGAGTTTCAATACTGGAAATAAATAAGCCTACAAGTTTGTGAAAAGGGAATCAGAGACATCAACTGGCAAATAGTACCTAAGGCACTTGACTGCTAACCAGAAGGCTGGCGGTTCAAACCCACCAGCCATTCCTCGGAAGGAAGGTTGGGCAATCTACTTCCATAGTGATACTGCCTCGGAAACCCAAGGAGGGGTCGCTATGAATCGGGTCCAACTCAACAGCACAT
>NW_006922305.1:132369-133509 GCF_000298275.1 Orycteropus afer afer | reverse complement strand
ACCCAAATAAAATTAAAAAAAAAAAAAAAGAGGACCAGCAAAAATATTCAGCAAATACTGAAACAATAGCAACAAAGGAAGTGATAGTTTCTAAGTCAAAGTTTCTAACTGGGAACAAATGGTAAGTGGTTGTCACTTGTGGAATCAACTCATGGATTATTTCAATTGACATGATACATGTGGATCACATGTCATCTTCCCATGCAGGATCCTCTGGCTCTGAGGACAAATATCAGTCACCAGGAAGTGACGGAGTGGACACCAGGGATTTGATGATAGGCATGACCCCTTATCACAAACTACAGTTGGTTTGCTGGGGAATTTCATCTTCTTTACCATTATGTCTTCCTTTATTTCACTGGGTGCAGGTCCACTTGCACAGACTTCATTCTCAGGCACCTGACTGTAGCCACCTCTGGTTGTTCTTGCTAAAGAATCCCAGGGACCAGCAGCTTTTGGGAGGAGTGATTTCCTCAATGTTTTGGATGCAAACTTGTTTCCCATGTTCACACAGTGGCCAGGGATGTGCCCACTGGCAGCACCTGCCTCTTGAGTGTTTTTCAGGCCATCACCCCCAGCCCTGGGCATTCCAGGTGGGCAGAGGGGAAAATGACAGCTTCCAAATCCATTGGCTTCTCCATTTTCCTGTACTGGATCCTGCACACGCTGATAAAGATCCCAGCTCCTGTCTATGCCACTGGCAAATGGAGCAACAAAACCATCACAGAGAAAAGAGACTGTGTGTCCCGTTATATTGTATGTAGTGATATAACCATCAACTCAAAATACTCAGCATCATTATCTCTCCCTGATGCTGTGTTTCAGGGACTGGTGATCTGAGCCAATGGCTCCAGGATTCCCATCCTGCACAGACACAAGAAGTGAGTCCAACGCATTTGCAAGATCCCCCCTTCCCATTCCACAGCTACTCACAATATCCTTATCCCGGTGAGCAGCTTTGTATCTTTTGACACCATCTCCTCCATATTTCAAGTATGCTTGGCTTTTTTTGATAATCTCAGTTGGTGGCCAATGAAGATGTCTGTACTAATCACTGTGTGTTACCCAGCATTCAGCCCTTTGTTCTCATGAGCAGTAACCCCCGTGTATCTGGACTCTGTGCTGTCTGCTTAGAAACAA
>NW_006922305.1:129926-131017 GCF_000298275.1 Orycteropus afer afer | reverse complement strand
CTGTGCACCCCACTCTGCCGGCAAACCTCCTGCCCAAAGGCAGTCAGCTTTCTCACTGCTGGTTTCTCACCTGCTGCTCTCTGGGTTCTGCTGCTGCCAGCCCTCTGCCATCTCTCTGCCAAGGAGGTCCAGCATCCAGCACAGGGGTCTCAGGCCCAGGATGTGCTCCACTCCTGGCTGCTCCTTCTGTCTTCATGGCAGTGAGATCCCCGTTTTTGTCTCTGTGATGGCTCATTTTAAGCTAGCAGAACGACAAAACTGACCAATCTCCACATTAGGGTGTGTAGAACTTATGTCCATGGTCCCACCTCCACCAAGGGTGCCATGTACTTTATTTACATTCTTAGCAAATGATCCAGTCCCTTGGTGGGCTGCAAGCACCTCATATTTGCATTGTTGTTGTTGTTGTTGTTATGTGCCGTTGAGTCTGACCCATTTGCATAGTCCCACCCAATCATCTGGTGGAAGTCACAAAGACCATGGCTAGAGGAACCATACCAAATAACTCACCACACAATGGTTTTACAATGAAAAATGTTGAATGGGCTAATGTTGTATTGTATATATATTTATAACAATAAACAAAATTTAAAGGTTTACAATCTCTATTGAACTCAATTTTATTTGTATTTTCCCAGAAAATTTCCATTTCCTCTAGGTTTTGCACTCAGGATTCAGTTAAACAAATACAGCAAATGGAACTAAACTCTGTTATTGAGGCCCTGTTCTGACTTTCACAACTACTAGTTGGGAATCCTTTGGAGGTACTTTATGGATTCCACTCCTCCACCAGTGGACTAAACGATCGTGGTACTGAGGGGTCAGAGGATGAGCAAAGTTGTAGGTTATGGTAGAAGACTTCTCAGGGAGGCAGAGCACCCCGTGAAACACAAGTGCTTCTCTCCCAGTCCCTCCAGGCTCAGAACACAGATGCTCCTGCTCCCTTCATGGGGGCCCCTGCCTGCCTCCAGATGCCATGGAAAATGAAGAGTCTCCAAGGTGCTGCAGTGGTCTCACTGGACATGGTCAACAGAGACTGGAGTTTCCAGGAATGAAAAAGTGGAACAAAGTTTCTCAGAACTTTTCTCCGC
>NW_006922305.1:128129-128818 GCF_000298275.1 Orycteropus afer afer | reverse complement strand
TACTATTGATCTACAGCATATTTAGACAAAATGAAAAATTACCACAGCTCAAGATGCAGAATATATTTAAAATATGGCAAGTATTTGGATTATTTGAAGGACACAATGAAGGAGCTATGGTAGAACAGCACGGTAGTAAACACCAATATCATTGCAACCAGTTAACCCTGGGGGCTCTGGTGGTGTAGTGCCTAAGGCATTTGACTGCTAACCAGAGGCTGCTAACCATCAGCCACTCCACGGAAGGAAGACTGGGCAAACCACTTTCATAAAGATAGTGCCTCGGAAACCCAAGGAAGCATAGCTATGAGTCTAATCGACTCCACAGCAGTGAGTGAGTTAGTTAGAAACCAAGGTTCAAATCCTGACTCCATGTCTGCTTATATGAGTCCGTTTACCTCTCTACGGAGCTCTGGTGGTGCAAGTGCCTAAGGCATTTGACTGCTAACCAGAAGATTGGCAGTTCAAACCCATCAGTTGCTCTGTGGAAGGAAGAGTGGGCAATCTACTTCCAGTAAAGATTTACCACCTCAGAAACCCAAAAGTTTCTGTCAGAATTGAGTCAGAATTCTATGAGTCAGAATTGACTGATGGCAGTGAGTTTGGATTGTGTTTTTCTACCTCCCTGTAACTAAACTCTTTTTCTGCAAAGGAGAATAGTAGTACCTCCTAATGTATAGAGTCATGAA
>NW_006922305.1:117933-118441 GCF_000298275.1 Orycteropus afer afer | reverse complement strand
GCGACCCCTCCTTGGGTTTCCGAGGCAGTATCACTATAGAAGTAGATTGCCCCATCTTCCTTCCGAGGAGTGGCTGGTGGATTTGAACCACCAGCTTTCTGGTTAGCAGTCAAGTACTTTAGGCACTATGCTACCAGAGCTCCCGAAAGAATTATTAGGCTAATGTAATTGAAGGAGTTGTAGGCCAGGTTATGAATTTTGCACTTTACATCCTGTGGTAGTTCAGTTTGTGTCAACCTGGCTGGGCCTGGTTGAGTGGATGAGCAGCTGAATGTAGTAGTATTCCCCATGATGAGATTGGTAATCAACTCCATGGTGGAAATCTACTGTGAGCAGCTGAATATCTGCCTTGTTGTTGTTATTGTTATGTGCCGTCAAGTTAGACCTGACTCATAGCGACCCCTCCTTGGGTTTCCAAGGCAGTATCACTTCCATGTATCTACATGTAAGTAGATTGCCCCATCTTCCTTCCGAGGAGTGGCTGGTGGGTTTGAACCGCCAGCCTTCT
>NW_006922305.1:114711-117033 GCF_000298275.1 Orycteropus afer afer | reverse complement strand
CAAAGAGAAGTAATTAGAAATAAAAAGGAGGTCGAGGTGGAGGGAAAAGAAAAAGAACAGAACTCACATGTGTTAAAGACTCTGAATAGCCACACCAGGAGGTTTTCAAGCACAGAATGCAACTGGGACCTGGGATCATGCCTTGTGGATGTGCACGGAGGAGGGTGGCCTTTTGTCCTTTGGGGCGGCTGGGGGGTTTGAACTGTGGGAGTTTCATTGCGAGCTGGTGCCATCATCAGCAGACTGCTCCACACGGAGCAGCGGCCATGGCTGTCCTTCCCAGCCCTGCATCTCGACTGAATGACCTCATAGTAAGCACAGAAAACAGCCTCTGTCTCCCTCTCCTGGGGATCGCTTCTTGCGCCATCCCCTTTCTCCAGCGTGGGTGCTCCAGTGAGTGAGTGGATTCCGCCACAGCAGCCTGTTCCCGGAGCCACTGGCTGAACATAACTGGAGTGACGCCGCCTCAAATACCTTATCCTCCCTTCCTTTCTCTACTATCTTCTTGCCCAGTTTTTCTTCCTTTATACCTGGTCCCTTGCTCCACTGCTCCTCTGCCCACTTTCGTTTTCTCTTTTTCCTTTCCCCTATTTCTTGTCATCTACTTTTGCTCTATCTTTTCATCTCTTCTTCTCCTCCTTGCCGTTTTGTTTCCCTGTCTTGTCCAATGGGAGGAACATATTAATCCTCCACTACTCAACTGGAGTTTCTACACTGACCACCTGTGTTGGTTAAGGCTGTGTGTCAACTTGGCTGGGCCTAGCTGAGTGACTGGGAAGCTGATATTAGTTATTCACCATGATGAGAGTGGCAAGCAACTCCATGGTGGGATCTACCACAAGCAGCTCAGTAGCTGCTTTAGGCATGTGGTCTGCTTCCCATATACAAGGAGTAGCTTTGGGAATGGTCTCTAGCTTATGGCATGCTTGAGCCCTGCACGCAGCTGAATTGTTGTTCAGTGGCCTGCCATGCTCTGCCGACCTTGGGGCTTTTAACGGACTTGAATTAATAGCCTGCGGTGTGGTTTGGTAACATCAGGACTGTGCCTTGTTACTTGATGACCTTGGGCTTGTCAGCCTCAGCAGCCAGCAGCTGCCTCAGTGAAGAACAGCCTCCACCTTCAGTGGGCTGGGAGTAGGAGACACAGTTGAAGCCAAAGGTTGAGGGGCTTTCACCCAGCCCCTAGAACCTGGCACTGTGAAATCACACTTAAAGCCTCCAAAATGTAAGAGAATGAACTCCTGTTTGTTTGAGCCATTCCATTTGTGGTATATTCCTGTCAGAGTGACACTAGTTAACCAAAACAGAATATGGTACCAAGAGAGTGGGGTTCTGCTCTGACAGATACCTAAAATGTGGAAACAAGAGTGGAGTGCATCCTTGACCTGAGACCCCAGAAGAGAGACCCCAGTATGCGGCATGAGACATAGGCAGCAGCAGAACCAAGTGATTGGCATGAGAGATGGCAGTAGCAGAGCCAAGAGACTGGCACGAGACAGAGACAGCCTTACCAGCCCACGGAGGAGAAAGCTGGATGCCATTGGGTAGGCAGCTGATGGAATGGGTTGCCTTCAGGCATTAATTGGTAGAAGAGATCGGTATGAGATGGAGTAGCAGGGTGGCCAGCCCACAGAGCAAGAAAGCTTAGAGTTCTTTGGGCAGGAAGATTCCTGATGGAGTGGGTTGCTCTTGGGCATTAATTGGCAGAAGTGGAGAGACCAAGGAAATTGGAAGCAGAGCTGCCTCAGCCTTAAAGGTAGGACCACGACCTTTGGGAGTGGGACAACCACAACCTGCTAGGTTTCGAAGAGCCAGACCTTCACCAACTTGGTTCTAGGGTATGGGGCTGCTCGTTCAGTTGAGCCAGTGGGATGGAGCCAAAGCTGCTGCCCAAGAGCGAAGGGGTGGGGCTGCCATGCCCAAGAGGTAGAGGAATGGGGCCTGTCAGGCCAAGGGGGTGAGGTCAACACTAAGAGTAACTAGGGGATGGGAGCCACCCAGTGAAAGAGATCTGTACAGAAGCCAAGCTGACAAGGGGTAGAACTGTGGTAGTTAAGACTGTGTGTCAACTTGGCTGGGTCTGGTTGAGTGGCTGGGCAGCTGGTGATAGTTATTCCATGGTAAGACTGGCAATCAACTGCATGGTAAGATCTACCACAAGCAGCTGAGTAGCTGCTTTAGGCATGTGGTCTCCTTCTCATACAAAAGAAGCAGCTTTGGGAATGGTCTGTAGCTTATGGCACACTTGAACCCTCCATGCAGCTGAGTTGTTGTTATGCAGCCTACCATGCTCTGCCGATCTTGGGACTTTGAATTAATAGC
>NW_006922305.1:113068-114277 GCF_000298275.1 Orycteropus afer afer | reverse complement strand
ACCTGCTCCATGCTTCCAGATATAGTAAAACATAAAACTGGGGTGAACCAAATCAGCACATAACTAACAATAAAGACAACAGCTTTGAAATGTCTAGGAAAGAACAGACAACTTCAAATCAAACAAACAACCAAAAAACCCCACCAAGACAAGATAGTAGAAATATGTGCCTAAGCTAAAGAATTAGCAAATTTCCCCAAGGAAGAACAAGCAATAGAGCTATCTGATAAGGAATTCAGAAGATTACACATACAAATAATACACACACATACACACACAGAGGACCCTCCAAGAGCTCAAGGAAAGCATAAGCAGAAGTAATGAGAAGACAGAAATTATCCTGGAAGAATGAAGGAAAATCATTTGAGAACAAAATAACATAATAAATACACAATTAGAACTCATACAAAAACAGCAATTAGACCTCCAGAAGGTGGACACTAAAATTACAGAGATAGATAACATATTGGAAGGACAAAAGAATAGAATGGATTTGGCTGAAGAACACATTTCCCAGATAGAAGACAAATCTCCTGATACCAGTCTGTATGATGAAAAATCAGAACAAAGATTTAACAGAAATGAAGAAAACCTAAGATTTACATGGGATGACAGGAAAAGAAACAACATACACTTGATTGGAATCCCAGAATAAGAGGAGGCACAACAACAACAACAACAAAACCACAACCCACTGGAAAATTGTCAAAGACTTGCTAACTGAAAAATTTCCACATATCACGAAGAAGAAAACTATCCATCCAAGAAGCTCAACAAATTCCATACAGGACAGATTCTAAGAGAAAGTCACCAAGACACATCATAATCAAACTTTCCAAAACCAAAGATAAAGAAAGAATCTTGGGAGCAGCTCAGGAAAAACAAAATGTCACCTACAACAGGAAACCAATAGGACTAAACTCTGATTTCTCAGCAGAAACCAGGCAGGCAAGAAACAATGGGATGGCATATACAAAACCTTGAAGGAAAAGAATTGCCAACCAAGCTGAACAATTAGGTATGTCTATTGAAATGGGGAGTGTATCCCAGAACATATATAGGGTTGGAAGACAATGGTCCTATAAGTTTACGTGAATGATCAGAATTCCTAGGTGTATAGTAGAGCTGACAAGGGGCAAGGTTGTGGTCACTGGTTGGTCACAGCCAGCTACCCAGAGGGACCGAGTAGTTGAACCTGTGGGTTTGGGA
>NW_006922305.1:110015-112543 GCF_000298275.1 Orycteropus afer afer | reverse complement strand
ACATTTACCTCAAGTAGATACACTCCTTGGAGAGAACAATCATGGGAGAAAGAAGGGCTGCTTATGCACAGGGAGACAGCTCAGGGGGCAGGAGTCCATGGAGGGATGGACACTGGGAAGAGGTTAACTGTGGGGAGGAAGTGGGAGGGGAGCTGTTGCATTGTGGTAAACTGTGGTCAATGTCATGAGACAAAGTGTATGTGTACTGCTGTATGAAAAGTGAATTTGCTCTGTAAATCTCCACCCAAATCACACACAAAAAAAGAATTGCCAATCAAGAGTTATATATCCACCCAAACTGTCCCTCAAATATGAGGGTGAAATCAAGACATTTCCAGACAAATGGAAATTAAGGGAATCTGTGAAAACCAGACCACCCCTACAAGAAATGCTAAAGGGAATACTTCCAATAGAAAACACACAACAGAGAGCAACAAATTAAAATCAAGACATTTGACACCACCACCTAGAAACCAAACCAGAAAAATATGATCAAAATAAGCTCACAAAAAATGTACATAGAGAAACAGGGAAGTCAATCTGCAACTGACACCAGCAACAAAACAAATAGAGGGAATAACAGTTTTAATTACAAAATTTCCAAATGGAGGGGAAGACAGGACAATGTCTTCCTAGAACAGACTGTTCCAAATGTAGGGAGATAAGAATTTACTTCAGGGTAACCACAAAGAAAATTAACAATCCTTCTAACCAAACTAAGAAAGAAGAAAATCACAAGGGCTTAGTAAGCACAAAACCAACAGTAATGAAAAAGAGAGAGACAGAGAGGGAGAGAAAACACTTGATAACAAAATGAACTCATCACAGAAAAATATTTGGAATGAAGAAATCATAAACAACACAATCAAAAACACAATGGAATGACAGTAATAAATTCATACCTATCACTAGTTATACTCAATGTGAATGGATTAAATGCAACAGTCAAGAGACAAGGGTAGCAGATTGGATAAGAAGACCCATCGATATGCTGCCTACAAGAGACTCACCTTAGACACAAAGATAAAACTAAATTAAAAATGAAGGGATGAAAAAAAAATATATATCAACGTAATGGCAACCAAAAAAGAGCAGGAGTGGCAACATTAATTTCTGATGAAATAGAGTTCAAGGTGAAAACCAGCGTAAGGGAAAAAGAAGGACCCTGTATGATGTGAAAAGGATCAATTGACCAAGAGCACTGTGGTGCAGTGAATTACTTCGTATGGCTTTTCCAGCCATAAAGCAATGGAAACACAACAAAACAAAACCTCACCTCACTGCCGTTGAGTCGGATCTGACTCATAGTGACCCCTCTTGGTTTTCTGAGGCAGTATCACTAAAGGGGCTCTGGTGGTGTAGTGCCTAAGGCATCTGACTGCTAACCAGAAGGCTGGCGGTTCAAACACACTAGGAACTCCTTGGAAGGAAGACTGGGCAATGTACTTCTGTAGTGATACTGCCTTGGAAACCCAAGAAGGGGTTGCTATGAGTTGGATCCAACTCCATGGCATTGAGTTTGGTTTTGGTTTTAGTATCACTACAAAAGAGACTGCTAAAAGGACTAACAAATCTGTCTTGGAGGAAGTGCAGCCAGAATGCTCCTTGGAAGCGAGAATGGCCAAACTTTGTCTCACCTACTTTGGTCATGTTGTCAGAAGGATATCACACTTGGTAAAGTAGAGGGTCAATGAAGAAGGGGAAAGCCCTCCATGAGATGGATAAACACAGTGGCTGCAATGATGGGCTCAGGTATGGCTGGGATCATGAGGCTGGCACAGGACCAGGCAGTATTTTGTTCTGCTGTGCACAGGGTTACTCTGAGTCGGAGATGACTCAACGGCACCTAACAACAACAACAATAGAAAGGTTTGGCAAAGTACCAGAATACAAAGTCAACACAGAAAAATCAGTTGGATTTCCCTACATCAACAAAGGGATCTCTGAAAAAGAAATAAGGAAAACAATACCATTTATAATAGCTATGAAAACAATAAAATACTTAGGAATCAATCTTACCAGGGACAAAAAATACCTACACAGAGAAAACTACAAAACACTACTACAAGAAACTGCAACAGATCTACATAAATAGAAGAACATGCCATGTTCATTGATAGGAAGACTGAATATTGTGGAAATGTCCATACTACCCAAAGCAATCCATGCATTCAATGCGATCCCAATCCAGATTTCATCAACATTCTTCAAGGATATGGAAAAGCAATCACTAAGGAAAGAGAGCTTGGATAAGCAAAGCACTGCTGTAGAAGAAAAACAAAAGTAGGAGGTTTCACACTCTGGGATCTAATAACCTACTATACAGCCACAGTAGTCAAAACAACCTGATATTGGTACAAGGATGGACTAATAGACCAATGGAACAGAATTGAAAACCCAGAAATAGACCCATTGATCTATGGGTCTACTGACAAAAGGCCAAAACCCTTTAAGTGGGAGACAGACAGCCACTTCAACAAATGGTGCTGGCAAAATTGCAAATCCACTTGCAGAAAAATGAAACAAGA
>NW_006922305.1:105654-106794 GCF_000298275.1 Orycteropus afer afer | reverse complement strand
CCATATATTGATGTTTGGTTAAATTTAGTCCAGAACCCCTGTTCTGTTAAAGAAATGTGCCTGGGACACAAAACTTTCAGTTATGTAACAATCTCAAAACTAAATAGGAACAGGACCCAGACCCCTCTCCTCTCTGTCCCAGAAGAAACTGACGCACCTCCACCCTATCACCGGGGACCCAGCAACCAACCCCCACCTACAGTCCCAACAGCACCAGATTCCACTGAATCCCCTCTTCTCTCCCCTTGCCATACCCACAGTGGAGTACTCCTAGAGAAGCTGGCCCTACTCCCACTGCAACAAGCACCCCCTGGTGAAGGGGACCCTCAAAGTTGCCCTTTTTTTTTAGTATACACTTCTTTCCTAACCAGTGATCTATATGATTGGAAAAACCAACATCCTCCTTTTTTCTGAACAACCACAAACATTAGTCGGGTTACTAGAGTCTGTCTTCCAGACCCCCCAGCCCACATGCGATGACTGTCAACAGATCTCAGTTGTGTTGTTCATGGCAGAAGAAAGGAGTCGAATTAAACAGGGGTCAATAAAGGCAGTGATAGGTCCCATCAGGGGAACAGCAGAGGAGAATAGAGATAAGACAGAGGAAGAGTTTCCTGAGAAACAACCTAATTGGGACCCAAATCCTTCAGGTGGCTTACAAGCACTGAAAAAGTACCAACAATTTCTATTAGCAAGCATAAAGAGTGCAGCTAAAAGACCTACTAACCTCTCCAAGGTAACTACTATAATTCAACAAGACACTGAATCTCCCAATGCATTCTTAGAAAGGCTGATAGAAGCTTACTGAACCTATACTCCTATTGACCCAGAAGAGCCAGCCAACCAGTGAGCTATTAACTTAGCCTTTGTAACACAATCAACACCAGATATAAAAAAGAAATTATAAAAACTGGAGGGGTTTGGAGGGAAGAACTCATCTGAGTTAGTAGAAATAGCTCGCAAAGTATACAACAATAGGGAGCCCAAGGAGGAAGTGAGGAGGAAAGCGATGACTAGAGCTATGGTAGCAGCCCTCAGAGATGCTGAGAGATCTCCCAGGGGATCGATGTACAAAAGCCAGTTTAAACCTAAAACCAGGAACCAAAAGCCTCTGGGGAGAAAACCAGTGTGCCTACTGTA
>NW_006922305.1:104906-105429 GCF_000298275.1 Orycteropus afer afer | reverse complement strand
CTTAATAGAATCAGAATAGAGGGGCCTTGGTCCATTTCCCTTGAGCCCCCACGAGCCTAGGGTTACCATGAAAATTGGGGGCAAATCTGTTAACTTCTTAGTAGATATGGGGGCTACTTATCCTATCGTAAACTCACCTCTGGGACCTGTATCCACAGATTCCATTGAAGTTCAGGGAACTACAGGAAAAACAACTCGATGCCAGTGGACCACACAAAGAACTGTAAACTTAGAAGACCATACTGTAACTCATTCCTTTATTCTGATGCCAGACTGCCCATTCCCCTTACTCAGTCAGGATTTACTCAGAAAGCTTCAAGCCACCATCTATTTTGAAAACAAGGAAGCCCACCTGTCAAGACGACCATCTACTGTCCTCTTATCCTGACCCCTTTCTGAAGAATATCTATTACAGACTGAGGACTGTCCGCCAGATCCAGCAGATGGCTACCTGGACCATCTCAAATGAACCTTCCCTGAAGGATGGGCAGAAAACAACCCACCTGGACTGGCAAGCCATCAA
>NW_006922305.1:103362-103956 GCF_000298275.1 Orycteropus afer afer | reverse complement strand
CTTTTAAAACCCAATGGCCCCAATGCACCCTTCTTCGGTATGTAGATGACTTCCTGCTGGCGGCCAATGACCAAGAAACTTGTAAGATGGCCACCGAAAGCTTTTTGGCCAATTTTCAGGAGTTAGGTTACAGGGTCTCAGCTAAAAAGGTCCAGGTTAACAAACAGCAGGTCACCTACATGGGATACACTCTACACAAAGGACAGTGGGCGCTATCCGGAGCCAGGATTGTGGCGATTATTGCTATTCCCATACTGTCCACCAAATTCCAGGTAAGTTTATTCCTGGGGACAGTTGAATACTGCAGACTTTTGCAGACTTTGGATACTGGGCTTTGCAGAGCCAGCCAAACATTTGTATCAGGCCATACGAGGAGATGGGGCACTTAATTGGACAAAAGTTGAATAAAAGGCCTTTCAAAGCCTAAAATAGGCCCTCGTGCAGGCCCCAGCCTTGGCTTTACCTGATGTCTCTAAGCCCTTTCTTCTCTTTGTACATGAATGGCTGGGAATAGCAAGAGGAGTCCTCACTCAGAAGGTAGGACCCTGGGACAGGCCAGTAGCTTATCTGTCAAAAAGATTGGACCCAGTAGCA
>NW_006922305.1:101201-102412 GCF_000298275.1 Orycteropus afer afer | reverse complement strand
TCTAAAGAAGAAATCACTTGGGCAAAGCAGAATTCAGCCAGAGAAGAAGCCACAGGTTGGTGGACCCTCCCAGATGGGAGGGTCAAAGTTCCAGAGGTATCGGGTAAGTCAATAATACAGCAATTACACCATACTACTCATTTAGGAAAAACTAGACTAGGGGAATTAGCCAGGAAACAATATTATATACTAAACTCAAATACCCTAATCAACAGCATAGTCTCCAGGTGTGTTACATGTGCCTACCAATTACAGCTGATGTTAGATTTAGAGGACAAATGCCAGGGGAACAATGGGAAGACTTTACAGAAATCAAGCCCCCTTTAAGGAGATAGAAATACCTATTAGTATTGGTAGATACTTTCTCAGGGTGGGTAGAAACATTCCCCACCTGGCACGAAACTGCTAGGATAGTAACAAAGAAGTTACTGGAGGAAATTATTTCCAGATTTGGGTTAACCTGAGCTATTGGCTCAGACAATGGACCTGCCTTATTGCCACCCTAACCCAACAACTTTCAAAGGCTCTGGGGATAGAGTGGGAACTACATTGTGCATACCATCCCCAGAGTTCAGGATAGGTGGAGAGGATGAACAGAACTATAAAAGAAACTTTATCTAAATTTGTATTGGAAACAGGAGCTGATTGACCTACTCTCCTTCTCTTTGCCCTACTATGAGCAAGATGTACCCGTGTATAAGAAAGGTTTTTCCACATATGAAATAACGTTTGGTAGGCCTCCTCCTCTACTACCTAAAGTCCAAGACCTAAAACAGGCTGAAATATGTAACCACCTACTACCAAAGGTTTTACAGGCTCTTCAGCACAGCACCAAGTGCACTGAGTAGTGAAAGAAGCGGTTCTGGTACCCTCCAGCTCCACCAAGCTTCACTTGTTTCAACTGGGAGACCTGGTCCTGGCCAAATGTCATACAGCTACTGGACTCACCCCATGGTGGAAGGGACCATTTGCCGTGATTTTGACCACACCTACAGCCGTAAATGTGGGCAGTACCATCCCTTGGCTCCATCATTCGCATCTGAAACCAGCTCCACTGGAAGCAGAATGGCACGCTTTCAAGGACCCCAGCCAACCTCTCAAACTAAGACTCTCTTGGTCTCCCGTTTTGCAATCATGATATATTTATGTCTAGGTATATGTATGTTAAAGGGTAGTTGTTGGAAAGTATCCCTTCCCCAATTTCAATGGAC
>NW_006922305.1:96605-100255 GCF_000298275.1 Orycteropus afer afer | reverse complement strand
TTGTTATTACATACAATGGAACCTCTATGTATATCTGTGCTCCCCCAAGCACTTGCTTTTCTTGTTCATTTGGCCTAGACACCTGTCTATCCACTTATGCATTTAGTATTTCTGCAAAACCAGTGTTTTGCACCTTAGTATATGTGTTACCCCGAATTGAGCATATGAAGAAGAAGACCAGGGCCTAGCTTTATTAACTGCCCAGAATACCCTAGGCACAAAAGAGTTCCAATATTAATTCCTCTGCTTGTGGGACTGGGAATTGCAGGATCTGCAGCCACAGGAATCTTGGCCCTTATCACCCAAAATCAGGGCTTGAGTTGACTAGCTCAAAGCATCAACATAGATTTAAGCGGACTAGAGTTCTCTATTTCAGAACTCTCAGAGCAAGTCGAATCCTGGGCTGAAGTGGCCTTACAAAATATAAGAGGATTAGATTTGCTGTTCTTAAACCAGGGTGGACTATGTGCTTTCCTAGGGGAAGAATGTTGTTTCTATACTAATAAAGCAGGAGTGATCAAAGAAACACTAGCCCTAGTACGGAAAAGTGTAAAAGAAAGACAAGATAATCTAGACTCAAACAAAGATTGGTACCAAAATTTATTTGACTGGTCTCCATGGGCAACAACCCTTGTCACCAGCCTAATAGGCCTGCTAGTGTTACTTCTACTCACCCTCATTATTGGACCCTGCCTACTCAATGCCCTAGTCAAATTGATACAAAATAGGATTGGGTCTGCAAAACTCATGATTCTCAGAACCCAGTACAAGGCCTTAACACTCAAGAAATAATGAATCAACGATTTGATTCCCCCCAAAAAACAGTAGGAAATGAAATAAATGATTCTATTTTGTAATTTCATGAGAAACCCATTCTCCTCTCCCTTTCCCAAACAAGACATCCCTGATAAACTCACTCCCCTCTCCTTTTCCAAAACAAGACATTCCTTGACATTTCATGAGAAACCCACCCTCTTCCTTTCCCTGAGAGCCCTGTTAACCCCTATTAATCTTCCTTTCCCTGAGAGCCTTGTCAACCCCCATCAATCTTTCCTAGGCAATAACCTGGCAATTTATCGCTTCTGTAAAATGCTTGCTTGCCTGTTTGCAACCCTCAGCTATAAAACCTGCCTGAAATCAGGCTCAGGGCTGCAGTTGGGGAGAACGCTTTAGTTCCCTGCAGCCCGGCTATAGCTGAATAAAGACTCTTCTAAATTTTGTACATTATAGTGGTCATCAATTTCTTCTGAACCCACAATTATGAGATAAGAACTATGTGGTCCCAGATACCACTGTCAACCACTCAGGGGGAATCAGTGTAGGAGATCCTGGATAGAGTGAGAGAACACTGTGGGACAAAACTCAAAACTCATTGGGAAAAAAAAAAAAAAGGCAAGGTATACTAGTCTGACACAGCCTGGTGAGACCCCTGAGACTATGGCCCCTAGTTACTCTTCGGGTCTGGAATTGAACTCAATCCCATGGCTGGCTTCTTCCCAAACAATAGAAAGGCATGTAGGGAGAACATTTACATCAGGTAGATACACTGCTCAGCAGGATCAATCATGGGAGCACAGAAGGGTAGTATTGGCACAGGGCAATAGCTCAAAGGGTAGGACTGCATAACAAAGAAGCACACAGAGAAGCGGTAACTGCAGGGAGGAAGTGGGAAGAGAACTGTTACATTGTGGGGAACTGCAGTCAATGTCATGCAACAAAATGGGTATGAAATGCTGTATGGAAAATGAATTTGCTCTGCAAACTTTCACCCAAATCACAATAAAAATTTGAAAGAAAAAAAGAAAGAAAAAAAAAAACACTCAAGATTTTGGCTCCCTACTCTGATACCCCCATTTTAGAGTAGCTCATCTTGGACCACAAAGGGTGCCCAAAGCCTTGATTGTTAGGTGGAATTGGGATATTCAACAAAAACAAAACAAAAAACACACACACACACACACACATAACCAGTTTGGACCCACCACCATCTCAGCTTTACAAAAACATACTGTGGCTTCCTTTCAGGGAAGTTTCATCCCTCCCCCTGCATCCTGAAGCAAACTCAATGGCTCTCTGGGGTCCTGCATAGAGGACTGGTGCTGGTTCACGGATGATTCCCTTAAACTGAAATGTATGGTGTCCACTGGGCTCGTGTGTCTCCTTAGTCTTGGTATCAGCTCTACACAATCAACAACTGGTGGGGTCCTACTACTGGCTGGTCAGACGAGGGTCTGGGGCTCTTACCCATATTCTAGCTCTTTGGTCGGCCATTTTGTCAATACTACACTTGTGAAAGAAGGACGGCCATGTCGAGGGCTGTGAAAGCGGAGGGCGTCTGTGGGAAGCCAAACGGTTAAGCATTTGTTGGCACCCACTCAGAGGCACCCAGAAGGCCAGCCTGGTGAGTTGCTTCTGAAAGGTCACGGTCATGAAGCCCAGTGGAGCAGGTCCCCACCACACACAGGGGCTCACTGGGCATCAGAGCCGACTTGACGGCAACAGTTTTCTGGTTCTGAACTGTGGAAACAAATCTTGCCTTCAAATCTAACTGTGTGCATCACTCATGTAGAAGCCCATGGCAAGGGCCTCTTTTCTGAACAGAAAGACTGGACCAAACTGCTCGCCAATTCTGACTCTGTTTCTCAAGCAGAGGCTACAAGGGAACAGCAGACCTGTGGCTCCTTCTAGAAGCTGAATGGTTTGTCTCAGGTCTGGCCTCTGCTCATTCCTGGAAGAATAGACTCACCCCACCCCCTGGCTATATTTCATCTCTTCATAGCAGTTTGCTCTGCCAGTTGGCTCATCCTGTTAACGACCTGGGTAGTTTCATTTTTGTGGGACATGGAACCTCATTCATTCAGTGGCTACAAACAGCACTCCAGAGCATAGCTATTTTGCAGCTGTTGTCAAGGGGCAGCCACAAGACCATGGACAGATCAGCATACCTCTGTATGCATACATCTATTACTGGGGATACAGTAATAGTTATGGATCAATAATACCTTCTCTCTGTGCAAAGTACAGCATATTATTAGCAACAAGTAACTTACTTAGTTCCATCTTCTAGTCTATTTCCAGTTAAGGCTGTTAAAAAAAAGAGAATTTTGTAGGAGTGCACCCACCAGCCATTCCTCGGAAGGAAGGTTGGGCAATCTACTTCCATAGTGATACCACCTCAGAAACCCAAGGAGGGGTCGCTATGAGTCGGATCCAACTAGAGGGCAATGAGTTTCGTTTTTGTTATGTTTAGCTAAGGATCTCTGGTGGCACAGTCCCTAAGGCATCTGACCGCTAACCAGAAGGCTGGTGGTTCAAACCCACCAACCACTCCTCAGAAGGAAGGTTGGGCAATCTACTTCCACAGAGATACTACCGCCCTGGAAACCCAAGGACAGTTTGCCATAAGTTGGATCCGACTCGATGGCAGTGAGCTTGGTTTTTGGTTTAGTTACATTTCGATAAAAGGGAAGGAGAGATGAACTAGTTTATTTGATAAGGAAGTATTTTAGTCATTAACTTTTTTTTTTTTTACAGTTTAGCTCTTTTTTTTTTTTTTTTAATTGCGATTTGGGTGAAGATTTACAGAGCAAATTCACTTTCCATACAGCAGTTCACATATACTTTGTCTTATGACACTGACCACAGTTTAC
>NW_006922305.1:86674-92605 GCF_000298275.1 Orycteropus afer afer | reverse complement strand
CTCTGGACCGGCAAAAGTCCACAGCTCAGCCAGTCTTTCTCTTCACCTTCTCCGTTTATTCCCCAGCCAACTGAGCAGTCCTCTGTGCACTCCCTGGTTAGCAGGGCTGATTTTTAGGTTAATTCTTAGGGCCTACCACCATTCTGGAATCCTCCAAGCTGTCAGGATCTCTGCCAGACTGCAGCTCTGTCTCTTTTATTGGTATTTTCATGCAAATTCTTCTGCTAGTTGGGGGATAGTCCATTTCTATATCCTTCCCTTCAAGGCTCAGGGGTCCAGGATTATCTTCAGTGTCTGTGTTAATTGGTTTCCCTTTTCTTTGTTGAAGAGGGTCTGTGCAGTCTTTCTGCCTAGTCCGCCATCTTGCTGGAACTCCCCCTCACTAACTGTTCTTCAGTGGGTGTCACCTTAAATTTACCCCCCACTAATGTTAGCTATGGTACTGAATCTGTTTAGATCCATTTAAGAATCATTTAGTTGAACTTCATATTTGTTATGACTAACTTGTCAGTTTTTTTAAAAATTTTTTATTTTTTACATTCAACATTACATGTACATTTAGTTTCACTCCCCATTTACCATGCCTAATCCTAACCCAGTCTGCTCCTCTCCCTACTCAGTAACCCTTCCCCTGTGCCCCTCAAAGTTCTACACTCCTGTGTGTCCTGCATTTTCTCTGTGTGAATGCTGCCCCTCTGGTGCTCCATGGTCAGTTGATCCAAGAGATGCATTTCCGTAGAGTATGAGGGTGCATCACTCTAGGTCGAGTGGTCTGTGTGTATCTTGTTTACTATTGGGCTGAGAGCCAGCCCTTGGGAGTGAGCTTTATTCCAGGCCCAGCATGTATCTCAGGGCCATAGTGTTGGAGGTCTCACCACACTCCATCTGACCAGCAATTCTGGTCATTATTGAGTTTTTGGATTTTGTTCCATGTTTTCCCTCCCACTCTGTCCAGGATCACCGGATTTCATCCTTTCCTGAGTGGCTGGCATTGGTAGCCAGGCACCATCTAGTTCTTCTGGTCTCGAGGGCCATCGTGTCCTAGGGCTGATTGCTTCCAAATGCCCTTGTTTTTTTTTTTCTTTTTGCTGACGATAGGAGACCACAGACTTTTGACCACTGCCTTTGGCTATCAATTCTTCTCACACCAGTTGACAATATCAGCTACTGAAGAGCTAAGTCTAACACCATTGTGACCTTTCACACCAATCTGGGTCATAGTTTAGACATTCCAGATCATTTGCAGTCTGACCAGTGTGTGCCTTTTATCACAAAATCTTAAAATTAAAAGTGGACTGATGATACCATACTACCTCCACCACCTCCTCCTGGTCCACACACATTGACTAGGTAACTAGGTTGTGTCCCATTACAATACATTTACTTTTACCTTTTCCTCAGTCACCAGTGCTCCCTGACATTTGATCTCAAAAAGCCTGGTGCAAGGGGTTTTGGGTACAACTTGACCAGAATTAAGTTTCAGTCTTCTAGGTACCATTTGGGCCAAGCTGCCTCTAGCAGATGGTGTACCCTCCTGACTTGCTCGATGTTGGTGTTGGGAGAAAGAAAGGCACATTCCACCCAGGAATGGCCTGTGTGCATCTCAAATTTGAAAAACAGATGCACATAATGCCCACCTCTGTATTTCTGTTCCCGGAAAGATCCAAGAAGAGACACTGCCTCTTTGCCAAATTCATTCAGTGAATTACCTATCTAAGGACACTCACTTACAAGAATTGACAAGAATACACAAATGTATACATACCAAAGTGTATTACTGATCAGCAGGGGTTGGAGGGAGGAAAGTAGGGGGAGCCATCATCTGGGAAACAGTGAGTTCCTGTGGAGGGTGATGGCAATTGTGGCATCGGTTATGGTAGAACATATGTGGACAATGATGGTACATCATGATTGACATAATTGATACCACTACAGAGTACACTGAAAAATGTTCAGTTGGCAAATGTTGGGTTACATACATATTTAAAACAATAAAAAATATCTACAATCTTGATTGAATTCCATTTTGTTACAGTATATTTTCCCAGAAAATTTCCATTTCATCTAGGTTTCCTAGTTCAGGTTGAGTTAGAGAAATAGGGCAAAAGTTTTTTTAATTTCTATTATTGACATCATGCTCTTATTTTCACAATTCAAATCCCATTGTAGGTCTTTTACATGACTCCATTCCTCTGCCAATAAATTAAATGATCATGGTGCTGAAGGGTCTGAGATTAGCCAAGTTTTAGACCATGGTGGAAGAACTTCCCAGGTAAACGGAATCTAGTGGGACACACGTGCTGCTCTCTAGTCCCTCCAGGCTGAGATCTCAGCCTCTCCTGTCCCTCCATGGGAGCCTCTGCCTGCATCCAGATGTCACAGAAAATGAAGTCTCCAAGATGCACCAATGGTCTCTTTGGAGATGCTCACCAGAGACTGGAGTTTCCAGGAATTAAAAGTGTCACAAACTTTCCCAGAACTTTCTCAGCTCCCTAGTGGTGGACTGTCCTGGCTGCTCCAGGTGAGGGGATAATTGCAGTTCTGTGGGGAGGTGAGGTCAGACCCTCTCAACCACATCGCAGGGTCTTTCTCCCTCTCTGTCACACCTGTTTTGGCTGAGCCCATTGTCTGAGCAGTAGGTAAGCTTCAGGTGAGTAGTTTCTAGTTCAGCCTGAAGAGCAGGTTCTAGGAGGGAAGGAGGCAGATCAGGGGCTGGGTGGGTGACAATGTCCGGAAAAGGGATTCCTCTGGGGTGGAAACTGGTCCAGTGCTACTGTCAGCTGGAAGAATGACAATTCCTGATGCGTAAGGGGAGTTTTGAAGGGAGACTGCACTTCTGACATATGACACCAACCCTGGCCACTTCTAAGGTAACTTACAAAGTCCTCTTGACACATGTTCTTGATGTTTGATCAAAAGCATATAAAATATGAGTGTCATGGTGCATCAAGGTTGTAATTTCAAAATTAATCTGTCCTTTAACATCCTTTGCAAAAATTACAAAGAAATGTTCAGGAGTACTATCATTATTTCTATAAACACTCTGTGCAGCAGTAATGGGTATGATGGAGCTAACCGGATTCATCTCATTCTCAGTATAAAATGTGTAATTTAGGGACAAATGCAAAAATGAATTATTTTTCTGTAATTTTGTATGTTTTCCTCATGTTTTAATATCTTTTATAAAACCACTATTAATGATTGCTGTTGTTGTTATGTGGACTCTTAGCGACCCCTCCATGGGTTTCCAAGGCAGTATTCACTACTGAAGTAGATTTCCTAAACTTCCTTCTGAGGAGTGGCTGGTGGGTTTGAACTGCCAGCCTTCTGGTTAGCAGTCAAGTGCCTTAGGCACTATGCTACCATAACTCCTATATTAATGGTAGTCTTCCTTTATTTTTTTAAAACAACAAATATATATTTCCATGACCTCTGATGAGGATTAATTTCATTTTTAACCTAAAATACATCATTCAAATTTATATTCCGTGTGCTCTAACTTGGACCACAGCATGGTTGGTACAGTAAGTTCTGTGCTGGATGTAATTGTACTTTATATTTCCTGACAAAAAATTGAAATATTCTGTTATAATCTTAATATTTATTGAGTAAACCCAGTTTAGTCACAGAAAATGATTCAGGGCATCTACACTTTACTAAGACCCCTAAGTAGATTCATAAGTGCTTGGTGCACAGCATATTTAGACAAAATGAAAAAGTATCATAAAATACATTTAACTTATGGTATTTGGATTATTTGAAGAAGACAATAAAGGAGCTATGATAAAAGCACAGGAGTTAACACCAGCGTCACTGCAAGCATCTAATCCAGGTTCAAATCCTGACGCTACATCGATTTATATAACTCACTTTACCTCCTGGTGGCTACACTCTCTTTTTCTACAAAGGACAATAGTAGTACTTCCTAACTTACAGAGTCGTGGATATTAAATGATTTAAATCAGGTGATGCATTCAATATGGTGACTTTTCAAAACTCTGTGAATGCAAGAAAAAGAAACAGAGAACATATTAAGAGTCAAAACTAATTCTCAGAGAGAAGTAATGGTAAGTGGAAACTTTTACATTTTATTTGCCATGAACATTATAGCCCACAACTCATGTTTCCATGCAAAACCGTCTGTTTGTGAATTTGAATCTCAAGTCCTGGAAAATGATACAATCCCCTTCATGGATTTAAAAATAGCAGTGATCTTCCTACTGCAGGTAGGCATTGGAATCCTGGGGAATTTCTCCCTCATGATTCACTATGTCCTCCTTCACTTCAATGGCTGCAGGACACGGCCCACAGACTTGATTCTCCGACACCTGACTGCTGCCAACTCAGTCCTTCTCTCTAATGGAGTCCCACAGACAATGCTGGCTTTTGGGTTAAAACATTTCCTCAATGATGTTGGATGCAAACTTGTTTTATATCTTCAAAGAGTGGCCAGAGGTGTGTCCATCTGCACCACTTGCCTCTTGAGTGTCTTCCAGGCCATCACCATCAGCCCTATGCACTCCAGGTGGGCAGAGCTTAAACTGAAAGCCCTAAAATACATTGGCCCCTCCAATATCCTCTCCTGGACGCTACACATTGTCGTAAATGCCATTTTTCCTATTTATGTGTCTGGCAAATGGAGCAACAATACCGTCATAATGAAAAACGTGTTGGAATACTGTTCTAGTGGACAGGATGACTACTCTGCAGTCTTACTCTCTGCAGCACTGATATCCTCCCATGATGCTTTGTGTTTGGGATTCATGTCCTGGGCCAGTGGGTCCATGGTTCTCATCCTGTAAAGACAAGCGACGAGTCCAATACTTGCATGTGAACAACATCTCTCCCAGATCCTCTGCTGAGTCCAGAGCCGCCCAAAGCATCCTGGTCCTGGTGAGCACGTTTGTGTTATTTTATGCACTCTCCTCCATCACTTATGCTTATTTGGCTCATTTTGATAATCCCAGTTGGTTGCTAGTGAACACGTCTGCATTAATCGGTACATATTTCCCAATAGTCAGCCCCTTCGTTCTCATGAGCAGTGACCCCCGTGTGCCTAGATTCTATGCTGCTTGCTGTAAGATGAATATGTAACTTCCATTTCTCATAAGAAAAATGTCATTCATATATTTCATACCATGTTCAGTGAACTCATCCTTCATGGAATTGTAACAACAAGTGGCAGTCTCACTGCAGAAAGAGTGGTGAACTAGATAGACTAGGACTCTGCCCCAATTATAAATAGTAAATAATAGTAGCAATCGCAAATGAAATCCAGAGTAATTCTTATGTAAGATTTATAGACTTGTATTTCATTAACAGTTTCAATGGAGACATTCACAGTTGGTACAGTAATAAAAGTTAGTGCTGAAATAATGTGGTTGTTGTTCTTCTTAAATGCTATTGAGTCCACTTTGATTCATGGTTGCCTTACATCTATCAGAATGAAATGTTGCCAGGTCCCACACCATGCTCACAACTGTTGATATGTTTGAGCCCATTGTTGTAGCCACTATGTCAGTCTACCTCATTGATGAGCTCCCTCTCTTTTGCTGACCCTCCACTTTACCAAGCATGGTATATCTTTCTCCAGTGATGGCTCCCTGCTGTTGATGCATACAATGTAAGCAAGAAAAGCTGTCTATTTTTGCTTCTAAGGATCATTCTGACTGGACTGCCTCCAAGACAGATGAAATAATGTGGAATTACTGGAACTGTCTTTGAGTGTGCATTTTTAATCTCACATATACATTTTCCAAAAAATTCAACTGGACTTGAATATTTAACATCAGTTTAATAAAACAGAAGCATCAGCTGGAATGGAATTTTGGGAAATTGTTATCTTGAGCAGGAGTGTGGCTCTGGTAAGAATATTGTAAGTAAATGGCCGGGAGTCAATTGAAAGAAAAAGAAGGAGTCATAGGCCACATT
>NW_006922305.1:86010-86574 GCF_000298275.1 Orycteropus afer afer | reverse complement strand
AATTGAAAGAAAAAGAAGGAGTCATAGGCCACATTATGAATGTTGTTCTTAAATCCTAACAGGAATGGTGGCTATTTGAAATGTGATTATGTCCCGAAGAACGGTTACCAAACCAAAAGCAAACTACTGCTGTTGAGTCAGACTTGACTCACAGTGAACCCTCCTTGGGTTTCCGAGGCAGTGTCACTACAGAACTAGATTGTCCAACCTTCCTTCTGAGGAGTGGTTGGTGGGTTTGAACCCCGAGTGTTCTGGTCAGCAGTCATACGCTTTAGGCACTACACCACCAGAGCTCCCAAAGAAGGGTTGTTGTTGTTGTTGTTATGTGCCGTTGAGTCAAACCCGACTCATAGAGAACCCTCCTTGGGTTTCCGAGGCAGTATCACTACGGAAGTAGGATTGCCCAAGGGTTAGTATATTAAAAATACTTTTAGGGAAACATTGGGAAAATAAAATGCAGAAAAACAAAGAAAACCATAAGAAGATGTAGGCACTGGATTTTAGAAAATGTGGTGAATAAAATAAGTCAATGACAAACATTGTATGATGCCGCCTACATGAGAC
>NW_006922305.1:84594-85684 GCF_000298275.1 Orycteropus afer afer | reverse complement strand
ACCCACCAGCCACTCCTCGGAAGGAAGGTTGGGCAATCCTACTTCCATAGTGATACTGCCTCGGAAACCCAAGGAGGGGTCGCTATGAGTTGGGGCTGACTCAACGGCACATAACAACAACAACAACATAATTTTAAAACAGTGTAAAAATCATATGATACTTTTAAAAACAAGAAAAAAGGCTGCAGGCAGGAGGCAACAATTACATGAATATGTTAAGGAGGGGGCAAGCACATGCTCAGAGGACAGCTGGGACATAGATGGCTCTATGCAAGCCCGCCTCCTGAATGGTTGGCTGTTGCTGTCTGGCTAGCTACTGACAGCATCTGGTTAGAAATGGATACTAGGCCTCATAGCCAAGGGGCCAAATTAAGGGCAGCCTGGCTAGCATTCACCAAAAAAAAACATCTCTTAACTGCTTCTATTGACTGTTTGGTGGTGATAAAAGACCTTATCCTGTGGAAGCACCCATGGGATAAAGGAAGGTGATGAAATTCAGGGAAGACTACTGTGGGGGCAAGAACTATGATGAGATATCAGAGACACTCAAGACCTGGATGTAAAGAACTATATAACACACCTCAGCACACACAGTGAATTCCTCAAGGGGCAACGCAGAAGCAGATGCCATGGCAGTGGTGTGAGGGCCGTGGTCCCCACTGACCATCTCAATCTACATGTAGCTATGTGGATTTCTAACTAAGGTATGTTGTCCAAAAACTGCTCCACTTATGAGTAAATCAAGGCATATTGAAAAGGGGGGGCATTAACATGAGTCCATTAAAAATTTGGCAAATTGATTATGTCAGCCCCCTGTCAAAATAAGGTTTAGAATTTCTGTTAACATGTAGCCAATCACACTGCTACCATTTCATGTTTGGAAAACGAATATCCATGTATGGTACTCCTAAAGACCTTAACAGTGACCAGGGTTCTCACTTGACAGGGGCCCTTGTGCACCAATGCACTGAGAAACAAGGTCTAGACAGGCACTTTCATCTACCTTATACCTCTCAGGAGACAGGATTAAATGGAAGAAAAAAAAAGTGGTCTCCTTGAAGAAGAAATAAAAACACTTACCATTTGTCAA
>NW_006922305.1:72701-77307 GCF_000298275.1 Orycteropus afer afer | reverse complement strand
ATGATAGCATTTGGGACATGGGCACACGATAGTTGGGATCTTGCCCTCCCCTGGTGGAATTAATAGTGCCATATGGGACTCCCTGAGGCACAAGAAATGGGACATCCAGCCACGGAAAGTCCCACAATTTCCAGGAATGCTTACAAAGGAGGAAATGACATCAGTTACAATTTCATAGAAAAGGATAAGTGTCCTCCTTATGTACCGAACCAGTTTCTTTCTTTCCATTAAAAGCTTAATTGACCTTCTCCTCTGCACTCCCACTGATTGAAAATGTTAATCTTATGGTTAAGTTTGACATTTTGTAGAAATATGTCTCCTCAGCCTTGAACAGCAAAGAACATGACTGGCTGCCTTAAATGAAGAAACTGTAGCCATGGGGAAGGTGTTGTTATGCCCACGGAGACACAAGTGCCCTATTTGAAACTGAATGATATGTATATAGTCTAGGTAATGAGTTACTGACAAAGCACAGCCTTACACATTTGCACCCAAGGCTAGGTAGAATTAATCACCTGGAGCATGATAGTTGGGGACCTGAGATGAGAGAATGTTCTCTGCATGGGGAACCTGTGGAAAAAAATCATCAGTTAAATTTTTTTTTTATAATTACTGTAGGGCTATTTTGTCACACTTCTCTATAACAGTGCTGCTTAAAATATTTTACAGAATTAGGACATAAGACCTAGTGACACTACCCCCCTTGCAAATAACTCAGGGACCATCAGTAAGAGGCAGGCACAGGAAACTCTAAGAGTCAGGCAGAAAGGAGTGTGTTGAAGGGGCCCTGAACAATAGAAGGTTGCTCCAGTACACAACAGATTCTGGGAAAGAGACAGGGAACATTACCAAGCCAGGAAAAAACACATGAATCATCTGAATTCATGGTAACTTCAATGAAAACCCATTCACTACGACAACAGTGACATTAATCATTGCTCTGACTCGGCTACACATAGACTTTGTTAGCACTGAATGATGTGGTATATAAACACCAGTCCCCACTGTTGTTGTTATGTGCCATCAAGTGGGACCCGACTCATAGTGACCCCTCCTTGGGATTCTGAGGTGGTATCACTATGGAAGTAGATTGCCCAACCCTCCTTCTGAGGAGTGGCTGGTGTGTTTGAACCACCACCCTTCTGGTTAGCAGTCAAGTGTCTTAGGCACTAAGCTATCAGAGCTCCTATTGTGAAAAACTTCTACCCAGGTAAACCTTGGTGCTTTGCCATCTGTCACAGTTTTTTTGTTGATGAACTCTGTGTGAAAGTTCTGTAATAAAGCCTTCTCCAACCCACTTGGCTTTTACTGTCTTTTTTCAGAATCTGGCCTGTGCCCTTGGAACTACTTCTGCTCGTCTGGTGGTGGACAACAGTAAGGTATAGGCAGAAAAGAGTTAGTGAGATGAACTCCACTGCCATTTACTACCAGTGTATGGGTCAGAATTTAGCCAGAGGGCCCTTACTCCCAAGAGTTCCTGGGTGGTGTGAATAGTTAAGCATTTGACTATTAATGCAGAGATGGGAAGTTCAAACCCATCCAGAGATGCATGGGAAGAGATTTCTGGGGATCAGTTTCTGAAATGTGATCCCCATGAAAGTCTTCAGTGCATAGTTCTACCCTGCAACATATTGGGTCGCTATGAGCTGAGTCTGACTAAAAGTCAACTGCTCTGTTGGTCAGTCTCTGCTCTGTGATGTTCAAATATTTTTCTCCATGGATGATGTGGGAGCTCTGGTGGCGTAGTGCCTAAGGCACTTGACTGCTAACCAGAAGGGCAGCGGTTCAAACCCACCAGCTACTCCTCAGAGGGAAGGTTGGGCAATCTACTTCTGTAGTGATACTGTCTCAGAAGCCCAAGGAGGGGTCGCTATGAGTCAGGTCTGGCTTTACACAACATAACAACAACAACAACATAGATGATGTAGTTTATTGACCAGTCAGAAGCCCTAGTCACCATAACCCTGATTGGGATGTTATTCCATCTCTGTCAGGAAGGGTGGCTGATAAAACCCTGAAGACATTCAGAGAGTTTTAATAATGTTTATAGGTACTGTGTGTTCAGATTTACAATGCTCAATGGATTCTGTGGTCAAGGAAAACTGTGACTGATGTTTTTGTTATTTGTAACCCTTGGAAAGTGGAAGCAGCCTCCACCTAGAGGAAATCCTTGGGGTTTTAAATTCCTGGCCACCCTGACGTAATGGGCGGATACGCAGCCTGTGGAAGGCAGATTTTAGCTTGCACCTGAGCTTTTGTCAAACATGAAGTTGGAACATAAAGGTTTTGGCTCACAGAGGACAAAGTTAGGATAACTTCTTAGGACCAGTCAACCACCCTGATGGAGTGAGTGGTTGCACCTGTAGGCTCGGAACCATGGTCACAGGAGACAACAAACTCAATTGTCATATTATATTACACAAAAACATTGATCTACATCTTACTTTGGTGAGTAGTGACTGAGATCTTAAAATCTGCCAAGCAGCCATGTAGATGCAACAGTGGGTCTCTCCTCATCCAGAGCAAACAAGAATGAAGAAAACCAAAGATGCATGGAAATAATTAGTCCAAAGGACTGGTGGACCATTGAACCTCAGGCTATACGATCATGAGACCAGAGGAACTAGAGGGTACTGGTCTACCACCGTCAAACCTTCGGAAAGGGGTCAGTACAGGAAGTCCTGGATAGCATAGGAGAACAATGTGGAACAAAAGTCAAAATCACAATAAAAGACCAGGTTTACTAGTCTTTTAGAGCCTGTTGAGACCCCTGAGACTATGGCCCCTAGTTACCCTTCAGGTCTGGAATTTAACTCACTCCAGTGACTTCTAGCCAAAGAACAGACAGGCATATAGCATGAACATTTACATCAGGTAGATACACTCCTGACAACAATCAATCATGGGAGAAAAGAAGGGCAGTATTCGCACAGGGAGATAGCTCTAGGGCCAGGAATCCATAGGAAAGAAGGACACAGGGATACAGTAACTACAGGAAGGAAATGGGAAGAGAGCTATTACATTGTGGGGAAGTGCAGTCAATGTCATGAAACGAAATGTGTATGAACTGCTGTATGGAAAATGAATTTGCTCTGTAAACTTTCAACAAAAACACAACACAATTAAAAAAAAAAAAAAAAAAAAGAGCAAGATTTTGGCTCCGTGGATTGATATTCCCATTTTAGGGTGGATTGACTTGGACCACAAAGGGTGCCAAAAAGGGTGATTGTTGTTATATAGAATTGGTATACTCCAAGAAAGGAAAACAAAACACACATATACACACACACTAACCAGTTGGGACCCAGCACCATCTCAGCTTTACAGAAAAATACTGTGGCTTTCTTTGAGGGGAGTTTTATTCCTCCCTCTGCCTCTGAAGGAAACTCAATGGCTCCTGGGGTCCTCCACAGAGGGTCCGGTAAGTGCTTGGCACGGGTTCACTGATGGCGGCACTGATCTGAAATGCATGGTGTTCACTGAGCCCGTGTGTCGGTTTACTCTCGGTGTCAGCTCTGCAGAGTCAACAATTGCGGGCTTCTATTACTCTCTGGTCACCCCAGGGTTTGGGGCTCTTACCCATATTCCAGTTCTTTGGTTGGCCATTTTGTAAATAATATACTTGTGAAAGGACAACCATTTGCAGGGCTGTTAATGTAGAGGGAGTCTCTGTGAGGCACAAATGGTTAACCATGTGTTTGAAGCCACTCAGAGGCACCTAGAAGAAAGGCCTGGTGATTTGCTTCTGAAAGGTCCCGGTCATGAAACCCAGTGGAGCAGTTTCCCACTGCACACAGGGGCTCACTGGGTGTCAGAATTGACTTGATGGCAAATGTTCTGTGGTGTCTGTGGAGACAAATCCCACCAACAAATCTAACTGTGTGGGTTACTCATGTGGAAGTCCACAGTGTGGGCCTCTTTTCTGAACTGACTGACTGCAACCAAGCTGCTGGTTGATTCTGACTCTGTTTCTGGAGCAGAAGCTACAACTCAATGCCAGACCCTGCGGCTCCTTCTAGAAGCTGAACGGGTTATCTCAAGTGTGAGGAGGCCTCTGTCCACTCCTGGTAGAACAGACACTTACAGATAACTGCCTTCAGTTATATAGTCTTCTCATGGTAGTTGACAACCTCAGTAATGGAAGAGCTGAGTCCAATCTAATGAAGACCCATGACACTCATCTGTGTCATGGTTTGGACTTCCCAGATCATCTACACCCTGACCAGTGTGTTCCTTTCATCACAAAAGCTATTAAAAATGGACTGAGAGTACTATTCTACCTCCCTCACCTTCTCCTGGTCCGCACACATGCACTAGGGAAATGGGTTATGTCCCATTATAACACGTGTACTTTCACCTTTTTCCCAGTCACCAGTGCTCCCAGGCATTTAATCTGGAAGAGCCAGGTACAAGAGTGTTTATTGACAACTTGACCAGAATTAAGTTTCAATCTCCTAGGTACCATTTGGGCCAAGCTGCCCCCTCAGGAGATGGTATATCCTCCTGACTCGCTTGATGTTGGTGTTGGGAGAAAGGCACACCCTACCCAGGAATGGCCAGTGTGCATCTCAAATTTGAAAAGTAGGTACACATAGTCCCAACCTCT
>NW_006922305.1:68729-69906 GCF_000298275.1 Orycteropus afer afer | reverse complement strand
GTCCATCTCGTTGAGGGCCTTCCCCTTTCTCCTTGACCCTCCACTTTACCAAGCATGACATCCTTCTCCAGGGAATGGTCCCTTCTCACAACATGACCAAAGTAGGGGAGATGAAATCTGGCCTTTCTCGCTTCCAAGGAGCATTCTGGCTACACTTCTACCAGGACATGTTTGTTAGTTCTAAATGTATAGCTCGTTTGTTTAAAAAATAAGAACACACACACCTGCTTCTCTTTGTAAGGTAGGAAAGAAACTGGTGGTTAAAATGGAGCTATGGTGCACAGTGGTTTGGCTGCTAACCAAAGGTTGGTGGTTCAAACCCACTAGCAATTCCATGAGAGAGGTTAGAATGTCTGCTTCTTTAAAAATTTAAATCCTTGGAAACTGTATAGGGTAGTTCCATTCCATCCATGAAAGGGTTGCTAGGAGTCAAAATCTGCTCAATGATGGTGGTGGGTTTGTATTTTGGGTACAGTGCTTACAAGCATGATCTTTGTAATTAGCCCAGCCAGGTTCAAGTGCCCTCTCTGCCTCAAACAAGCATGTGAATTCAGACTCACCCCTTAACTTCTCTCTGCCCAATCCTTCCTCCACTATATCATGTAAGTAACAGTATTTTCTGCCCTGTAGGTCTATGAAGAATAAAGAAGTCATGAATGGATAGTTTTGATAGCAATGATCTCTATACTGTAAGTGTCTTTAAAAGGTTTTTCACTCAATGATTGAAATCTCATAACAAAAGAAGAAGAAGAAAATTTCAGTCAATGTTTCTCAGTGGGAATTAATGGTAGGTGGGGCACAGTGGATTTCAGTTGTCGTGATACATGTGGCCCGTGTCTCCTCTTCCCAGGCAGGACCCTCTGGATGAAGACAAATATCAGCCACTGGGAACTGAGAGAATGTCCTCCAGGGAATTCAAGTTAGGAATGGTCTTCTTATCTCAGGCTACATTTGGTATCCTGGGGAATTTCTCTCTCCTTCACCACTATGTCTTCCTGCACTTCACTGGGGGCAGGTTAAGGTCCACAGACTTGATTCTCACTCACCTGATGGTGGCTAACTCCTTGGTCATTCTCTCTAAAGGAATCCCCCAGACTCTGAGAGCTTTAGGATGGAAAGTTTTTCTCAATGATTTTGGATGCAAGTTTCTTTTTTTTGTTCACAGAGTGTCCAGGGG
>NW_006922305.1:60767-64392 GCF_000298275.1 Orycteropus afer afer | reverse complement strand
GCACCGGTACTTCTACTACCAGCAGGGTTAGCCATTGTGGACAGGTTTCAACGGAGCTTCCAGACTCAGAAAGACTATGAAGAAGGATATGGCCGTCCACTTCTGAAAAACTGGCCACTGAAAACCTTATGAACAGTGAAACACTGATTGATTGAGTGCCGGATGATGAGCCCCTCAGGTTGGAGGGCACTTAAAACATGAGTGGGAAAGAGCTGCCTCCTCAAAGTAGAGGAGACCTTAAAGACATGGGTGGAGGAAAGTTTATAGGACATTCATTTTTGATAGAGCATGACTCAAAACGAGAAGGAACAGCTGTAAACATTCATTAACACTTGGAATGTGGTAGGTATGAATTAGGAACCCAAGAATATTGGAATTATCAAAAATTATTTGCAACACATAACAATAGCTATCCTAGGCATTCATGAGCTGAAATGGATTGTAGGGACCACTTTGAATGAGACAATGAAACGGTCTATTATACTGTGAGTGACAAATTGAAGAGGAATGATACTGCATTTGTCTTCAAAAAGAACATTTCAAGATATACTCTGAAGTACAATGCTGTCTGTGATAGGTTACTACCCATATGTCTACAAGAAGACTAGTCAATACCATGATTATTCAAATTTGCACACCAACCACTAAAGGCAAAGATGAAGAAGTTGAACATTTTTTAGCAATTTCCACAGTTTGAAATTTACTAAACATGATATCAAGCTCTATTGATAATTATCAGTGATTGCAATGTGAAAGACAGAAACAAAGATGAGGAATTGGTAGTTGAAAAGTATGACCTTGGTGAAAGAAATGATGCAGGAGACTGCATCATACAATTTTGCCAGACCAATGACTTACTCATTGCAAATGCATTTTTTCAGCAACATAAACAGCAAGTATACACGAGGACCTCACCAGACGGAATACACAGGAATCAAATCGACTACATTTGTGGAAAGAGTCAATGGAAGTGTTCAGTATCATCAGTCAGAGCAAAGCCAGGATGACTGAGGAACAGACCATCAATTGCTCTTATGAAAGTTTAAACTGAAGCTAAAGAACAGAAAAACAAGTCCACAAGAGCCAAAATAGGACCCTGAGTACATCCCATCTGAAACCTGAGAGCATCTGTTACTGGTCAGATGCGGTTCTTATCGACCTGCTGTGAGGAGAGTCAATTACTCGACAATCGGATGGGTGAAAAGCAAGAGCATGTATTGATTATTGACACCCAAGGAGGCAGGGGAACCGAGTCCACCAAAGACTGTCTCTCTGAGCTGAGTAAAAGGTAGGGTTTTAAAGGGAATTGGACTGAGGGGCAGGGGGTTTGGGGAATATTGAGAATGCTTTTCTCTTATTAGGATGTGTCATCTTTGCCTTATGAACTTTTTTATTATTCTTTTTGTCAGTGATATAATACCTGCCCTGGTTAGGAGAAATTGTTTTAAAACCCCTCACACCCACCCGGAAAGATGACCTTTCCAAGGAAGTGAGAATGTGGCATTGGGTCCACTCAGGCCTGCAAGGAAAGATGAGGAAATGGAGTGTGTGGTTGTTCAGTTTGTGTGTCAGCTTGGCTGGGCCTGGCTGAGTGGCTGTGCAGCCGCATGTAGTATCCCCTGTGATGAGACTGCTAATCAACTCCATGGTGGAATCTACTGTGGGCAGCTGAGAGGCTGCCGAGGGATGTGGTCTGCTTCCTGTATATGAGGAGAAGCCTTGGGGAATGGACTCTAGCTTACGGCACCCTTTACCCTACATGTCGCTGTGTCATTGTTCAGCAGCCTGCCATGCTCTGTTGACCATGGGACTTGCAACGGACTTGAATTAATGGCCTGCCACATGGTTTGGTGATATTGGGACTGTGTCTTTTCACTTGTCAAACTTGGGCTCGTCAGTCTCAGTGCCAGCCGCTGGCTGAGTGAAGAATAGCCTCTAGCTCCAGTGGGCGGGGAGCAAGAGGCAGAGTTGAAGCCCAATGTGGAGGGGCTTTCACCCAGTCTCTAGAGCCTGGCACTTAGAACTTGGACTTAAAGCTTCCAAACTGATAATAAACTCCTGTTTGTTAAAGCCATCCCATTTGTGGTATCTTCCTGTCAGAGCATTACTAGGTAACCAGAACAGGGTATGTTCACTCAGATGGGGAGGATTGAGGCTTTTAAGGCAGGAAAGAGAGAAAAAGTCAACGTATTCTCAAGACAGCTATTCCCTTACGCTGCTTTGCCCTCTAGGGGTGGTAACAATGTGAAGAATAGATTTGGCGCATTGAACACCAATGACTGAAGAGCACACACGTTGTGGGATTACATCAATACCATCATTCATGAAGAAAACAAAGGTCATTAAAAAGAAAAGAAAAGAAAGAAAAGACCAAAATAGATGTCAGAAGAGACTTTGAAAGTGTCTCTTGATTGAACAGTAGGTACAGTGAACGGAAGAAATGATGAAATAAAAGAGCTTAACAGAAGATTTCAAAGTGCGGTGTGAGAAGACAAAGTAAAATATTATAATCAAATGTGCAAAGACCTTGAATTAGAAAACCGAAAGGGAAGAACATACTCAACATTTCTCAAGCTGAAAGAACTTAAAAAAAAAAAGTCAAGGTCGAGTTGCTATATTGAAGGACTCTATAAGCAAATACTGACTGATGCAAGAAGCATGAAAAGGAGGTGGAGGAAATACACAGTCAGTGTACCAAAAAGAATTGGCTGACATTCAAACATTTTAGGAGGTAGCATACGATCACGAACCAATAGTATTGTAGGAAGAAGTCCGAATTGCACAGATACTGATGAAAAACCAGACTCCAGGAATTGAAGGAATACCTGTTGAGATGTTTGAACAAAGTGATGCAGCACTGGAGGCTCACTGGAGTGAGCACTCATTTATGCCCAGAAATTTGGAAAACAGCTACCTGGCCAACTGATGGGAAGAGATGCATATCTGTGCTCATTCCAAAGAAAGAGGATCCAACAGAATGCAGAAAACAGGAAGCAAAATCAAGAATATCACACACAAGTAAAATTTTGGTGGACAATTAGAAAATTATCCAAATTTAGATAATTTGAAAACTGTTGCAGCACTGACAGGGAAATTCCAGCAATTCAAGCCGGTTTTAGAGAAGGACATGGAACGGGAGACATCATTGCTGGTGTCAGATGGATATTGCCTAAAAGCAAAGAATACCGGCAAGTTGTTTACCCGTGTTTTATTGACTTGTTTTGATGAAAATGCAAAGGCATTTGATTGTGTAGACCAAAAGAAATTACAGGTAACATCATGAAAAACAGGTATTTCATGACACTTAATTGTGCTCGTGAGGAACGTGAACATTGACCAACAGGTGGTCTTTCCAACAGAACAAGGGGATAGTGCATGGTTACAAATTAGTAATGGTGTACATCAAGGCTGTATCCTTTTCCCTTACTTATCCAATCTGTATGCTGAGCAAATAGTCCCAGAAGCTGGACTACATGGAGAACACTGATGATATATACAGTCAGCGTACCAGAAAGAACTGGCTGACATTTAAATGTTTTAGGAGGTAGGATGCAATTAAGAACCAACAGTATTGTAGGAAGAATTCCCACAGGATTGGAGGAAGTTGCATTAACAACCTGTGATA
>NW_006922305.1:58316-59472 GCF_000298275.1 Orycteropus afer afer | reverse complement strand
GAGTCTTAAATGACAGTAATTATTGAGGTGTCATCATAATGATCAGGACCCCTGACCTTTTTTTTCTCCACAGGATTTTTATCTTTTAGGTGCAAGTTTACAGAGCAGAGTTGGTTTTACGTTCAACATCACGTGTAAATTTAGTTTCGTCCCCATTTACCATCCCCAACCCTAACCCAGTCTCCTTCCCTCCCTGTCCAGTAACTCACCCCTCCCCTCAGACCTCTCATGGTTATGCCCTCCTGTGTGACCCGGATTCACTCCCTGCCAATGTTGCCCCCCTGGTGCCCTGGGGTCGACTGCTCCAAGGGACGCATTTCCATACAGCACCTGATTTTTAAGGTCCTTACTAGATGCCTGGCTGCCATAAACGATGGCTCTCAGATACTAACCTGAAAAAAACTCTTCTATTATAATTCAGGAAATACATAAGGTTCCATGCGTTACACACTGCAGCTGGCATAATTCTTACATTTTAACATCTTTCACAAATCCCGCATCATTACAGTGGTTTCCTATGAGTCAGTTATCAATACATAGATAAGAGTATAGTTTGAAATCAGAAGTAATTCCGTTTTCCCCACACACTACTGTATCCCGTGTGTCCTGTCCCACAGTTTAGAGAATGGACGGACAATGTTCTCTAATTCCCGGGATGGGGCCTTGTACGGTTGCTCTTGGCACAAAGGAAAACGCGCCCTTGCGGTGTCATAGTGACACTGAGCCCTTCCTGCCCTCACCACCTTCTCTCGGGGCAGGTGTCTGTAGTACTATTGTGCAGGCCCTGCACTACACTAAGATGTCTGATGTTCTTGGCTGTTCCTGCGGCTGACCCTGCCCTGGTGGGGTGGGGGTTTTTTGGTGGGGACTGTCCTCTGCATTTCAGCACTGTCACCAATCAGAGCTCAGGAAGGGGGACTTGGACACAGCACAGAGAGCAGTCTGACCTGCAGGAGGCTTGCAGCCCTGGGTGGGCCCTCAGGGGCCGGCGGCTGTGGGAGTAGGCCCAGGCTTCCTGGTGTCCAGGGGGAGGGTGACGTCCACTCCCCTCTCCATGGAAGCCTCTGAGGCCACAGGAGGGCTCCGTCTTCTGACCTGTCATCCGATGAGGATCAGGAAATGAATCCCCTAAAGGAGTCTGCCTGCTTTTATCTGC
>NW_006922305.1:42549-45873 GCF_000298275.1 Orycteropus afer afer | reverse complement strand
AAAGTATCACCAATCTAAGGTCAAACAACAAGGTGTACAAACACAACTAAATATGTTCCGTTGTTGTTAGGTGTCATTGAGACGGATCCTATTCCTAGTGACTGTGTGCAACAGAACGAAACACCGCCCGGTCCTGGGCCAACCTCACAATCCTTGCTACACCTGAGCCCATTGCTGTAGCCACTGTGTCAGTCCATCTTGTTGAGGGCCTTCCCCTTTCTCCTTGACCCTCCACTTTACCAAGCATGACATCCTTCTCCAGGGAATGGTCCCTTCTTACAACATGACCAAAGGATGTGAGATGCAGTCTGCACTTTCTTGTTTCCAAGGAGCATTCCGGCTGCACTTCTTCTAGGACAGATTTGTTAGCTCTAAATGTACAGCAGGTTTATTTGGAAAAAACTCACCTGCTTCTCTTTGTAAGAGAACAAAGAAAAGGGTGGTGAAAAGGGAGCTCTGGAGGCACAGTGGTTTACGCCTTCGGCTGCTAACCCAAGGTTGGTGGTTCAACCCCACCAGCAATTCCATGAGAGAAAGGTTAGGCAGTCAGCTTCTATCAAAATTTACAGCCTTGGAAACTGTATGGGAAGTTCCACTCTGTCCAGAAAAGGGTCACAAGGAGTCAAAATCTACTCAGTGGCAGTAGGTTTCTATTTTGGGTATAGTGCTTATGTGCATGATCTTTGTAATTCGCCCAGTCATGGTCAAGTCCCCTCTCTGCCTCTAACAAGCATGTGAGTGTAGACTCATCTCTTAGCTTCTCTTTGCCTAATTCTTCTTCAGTTTATCATGTAAGTTACAGTATTTTCTGCCCCACAGGTTTGGGAAAAATAAAGAAGACATGCATGGATGGTCTTGATAGGAATAATTCCTACATCGTAAGTGTCCCTAAAAGGGTTTTGCCTCAACGATTGGAAATCTCATGACAAGAAAGAAGAAAGGGTTTTCAGGCAATGTTTCTCAGTGGGAATTAATGGTTGGTGGGGCACAGTGGATTTCAGTTGACAGGATTCACGTGGACCGTGTCTCATCTTCCCACGCAGGACCCTCTGGCTGAAGACAAATATCAGTCACTGGGAACTGAGAGAATGTCCTCTAGGGAATTCACAGTAGGAATGCTCTTCTTATCTCAGACTACAGTTGGGATCCTGGGGAACTTCTCTCTTCTTCACCATTATGTCTTCCTGCACTTCACTGGGGGCAGGTTAAGGTCCACAGACTTGATTGTCAGTCACCTGACTGTGGCCAACTCCTTGGTCATTCTCTCTAAAGGAATTCCCCAGACTCTGACAGCGTTTGGATGGAAAGATTTTCTCAGTGATTTCGGATGCGAGTTTCTTTTCTTTGTTCACAGAGTGTCCAGGGGTGTGTCCATGGGCAGCACCTGCCTCCTGAGTATGTTCCAGGCCATCACCATCAGCCCCAGTAACTCCAGGTGGGCGGAGCTGAAGCGGAAAGCTCCCAAGTACATTGGCCCCTCCACTGTCCTCTGTTGGGTCCTACACATACTGGTAAATATCGTAGTTCCTGTCTATATGATTGGCAATTGGGGCAATAAAACCCTCACAAAGAAAAAAGATCTTGGATACTGTTCTTCAGCAGTTCAAGACATAACCACACGCTTACTGTATGTAGTATTATTTTCCTTCCCTGATGTTGTGTGTTTGGGGCTCATGACGTGGGCCAGCGGCTGCACGGTTTTCATCCTGTACAGACACAAGCAGCGGGTCCAGCACATTCATAGGAACAATATCTCTGCCAGATCCTCCCCTGAGTCCAGAGCCACCCAGAGCATCCTCATCCTGGTGAGCACCTTCGTGGGGTTTTACACCCTCTCCTGCATCCTGACCCTGTGTGTGACTCTTCTCCACTCTGCAACTTGGTGGCTGGTGAATATCGCTGCACTGTCTGCTGCATCTTTCCCAACTGTCAGCCCCTTTGCTCTCCTGAGCCATGACTCCAGGGTCTCCAGGCTTTGCCGTGTGGGTGCTGGAGACAACACACAATTCTCTCATCTCATCAAAAAGATATAAATTGTCTATTTCTGATCAAGTTCAGTTATCGATGTACTCCAATTATGAGCCAGTACACTGCGCATTGGGGAACAAGACACAGAGCCTTTTCCAATGGCATAGAGTAGCTAATAATAGCAATAGTCAATGTTTTCTCATGGAATTACTATGTAAACACTTATAGAACTGCATCTCAAGGTGTGTAGCGGAGAAGTTCAGAGCCCAGTTAATAATAAGACAGTTTGTTATCAAATAATACAGACATACTGGAAGTGTCTTTGAGGGTGTACCTTTTACTCAGAGATAACAGATTTTCCCAATGCTTAACTGAGCATGGGACTGTAAGGACATTCCATAAAGAAAGGAATGCATGTGGGATGGTCATTCTGAAATGCAGGGGCAAGCACAGGTACCTCTATTCCCAAGTGAGTGGCCTGGGGTGAAGCTGTAGGAAAATTAGATTTTAGTTTTTGGTGTAATTGGAGGCCACGTGGTGAATATTGAGTACATCCTAAGAGAAATGGGGGTCATTGGAAGTACAGTCGTGGGGAATGGTGAGTAGTCTCTGGGCGGGGCAAACTGCACCACTGAACTGCTAACTGAGCGTCTGGAACGTCAACCCTTCCCACTGCGCACAGACACCTGGGAAGACGGCCTGGTCATCTGCTTCTGAAAGATCACAGCCTTGGAAACTCTGTAGAGCACAGTTCTCTTCTGACCACAGGGTCCCCGTGAGTTGGGACTGACTCCACGGCAAGTAGCAACAGTGACATTGATTCTACATTGCTCTCCTTTCTCTGATATTGCACATGGGCCCTTCATTTCTGTGTGTCTTCTTTCTTCTCAATGAGTATTAATTTGTAAGTGGAAATGTATTTACTTTTAAAAATGAAGGTTGGTTTTGAAACACTGCTTGTTGTCCTTTTCTGTTCTAATATGGAAAGAAGACAAAAGCCTCCAATCAATCCTAGGCTTGCTGTCATCTCATCAGGATAAATCACAATTTTCTCTTGTTGATTTAACTTTGTAAGAGGTTGTCTTCTTATTATTTTGCCCTAGATGCCAATTCTATGGTGAACAGCTTTAATGCTAACAGGTCTCCTTGCCTCATCGCTGCCTTAATGAGATACACTTCACAGTGATTTCAGTGCAGGCTATCTGTTGAATGATGAACATAAAATATTTTTCGCTGTTTGACATGGTCTGTGCGCATTAAGTTTTCTACACCACACTTTGCTTTGATCACATTACTTTCCTCTTACAATCTGTTAATTTGATAACTTTTAATAGTTTACTTAATATTAAAGCACCC
>NW_006922305.1:37522-40699 GCF_000298275.1 Orycteropus afer afer | reverse complement strand
CCTATTTTGGTCATGTTGTCAGAAGGGACCATTCCCTGGAGAAGGTTGTCATGCTTGGTAGGGTGGAGGGTCAATGAAAAAGGGGGAGGCCTTCAACAAGATGGATTGACACGGTGGCTGCGATGATGGGCTCAAGTATAGCAGGGATTGTGGGGCTGGGGCGGGATCAGGCAGTGTTTCGTTCTGCTGTGCATGGGGGCGCTATGAGTCAGAAATGACTCGATGGCACTTAACAACAACAACATATTCTGAAATAAATTTCCATGTATTTTAAAATTGTTTTCCTTTATTCTTGTGTCAAAATTCCTAATGTTGCCTAGTTTAGGTTAAATTATGTTCCTCCAAATCTTGTCCTAACCTGTATGGATGATGCTGGCTCATTAGCCTAACAAAGAATCCTGGTTGCAAGTGGTATTACATCCACAGGAATAGAGGTTAGGATTCCACACCTATTTTGGGGGCACACAAGTTAATTCGTAACAGTCCACATTTCGGTCACCCAAAATTCATGTCTTTCCCCCATGCAAAACACTTTCACCCTGTCCTATCACCCCAAAATACTGAATCCCTACAGTATCAACTCTAAATCCCAAATCTCATTTCTGGGTCATCTAAATCAAGAATGGGTGAACTCTGGGTGTGTTTCACCGTCAAACACTTTCTTTCTTCTGTGCAGCTGTGACACATACTACAAGTTATCTGATTTCAAAGTCCCATGGTGGAGCAGACACAGGGTAAACAATTCCATCAGAAATGGGACAAATTGGATTGGAAGGAGGGAGGTCAGGTACCAAACAAACTTAAAATCCAGCAAAAACAAAACAAACAAACAAAAAACTACATTTCCCCCAGGATTTGAACATGTCCCTCTGTTCTCTGGGACCATGGACACACTGGACCCACCCTCCAGAGGCTGGGGGTTGGCCAAGTTCTCCTGATTGTGGATGGAGACCCTTTGCTCCTTGGCCTCAGCCTTGCCTTTCAGGCCCCGTATGAAGATATGAAGAGAAGTGCTCCCTGGGCTTTGAGTGGCCCCATTCTCTTTGTCCATGTGACTGGATATCCCAAACCCTTGGCCCTGAATGGCTGTTCTCCTGGCCACCAGAATAGCAAACCCTTCACATTCAGCGTAATGAATATCTAGGGTCATTTTACCAAAAGCTACAGCAGAGTCTGTGAGACAGATTCACTGCCTAAGGAGATGATCACCACTCAGCTACAGGATTCTGACTACTTTCACCACACGAGTGCATGCACAGACCAGGCTGAGGAAGAGAGGAGGGCTTACAGAGTCTCCAGATGAGAGTATCGGGACACTGTGACCTCCACTGCCTGCTTCATCACAGGGAGTGCTCTTTCACCTCGAATCAGGAAGGGGAGACATCAAAGAGTGGGGCAGAGTCCAATATGCCTCCCCTGAGCTTTGGGAGTATGTATCTCAGGCATCTTACCCTCCCTGAGAATTCTAAAGCATGACAGGCCAAATGTAGCTGCTCCTGACTTCAGGGCAGGGGAATGACAGTGCCTTTCCAGGATTTGAGAGGGCAGGGAATATGTGACACTCTGCCACTGGACAGTGGTGGACCTGATTGGACAGAGCGATCTGATGGCTTCACACTGGGTCCTGTTACCTTGCCTACCTGGAGAGGTTGATTGGTGTTGTGAATTGTATGGCCAAAAATATGTGCTGGAATCTTCAGTGCAGTGAATGACTGAATATGGTCCTTTCAGCTATTCTTGGTGTTGTAACTCCTACACAATTACTGAGGGAGACCATGGGAAAAAGATGTAGTGAACCCTCATCTGTGGATTATTCAATTTTCCCACCCTGCTAGGCTTAAAAAGAGAGCCAGTCTCCGGGCAGAGATAGAGACCTCACCGCCACCAAGAAAGAAGATCCAGGACCAGAGTGCATCTTCTGGACTTGAGCTCCGTGAGCTGAAAACTTGAACTCCCTCAGCGGAAAACCTCCTAGACTCAGGAGACAGAGACAGAGCTGTAATGCTGGAGACGGCCAGTACTGGCAGCAAACAGGGGTAAGCACAGTAGAAAAATGGTGGCAGCAGTACTGGGATCCTGGAAAGGGGGCCTGGTTTGCTTCCTAGGCTATAGAGTGACAGAGTTCCATTAAGTATGCCAATCCATAGAGGAAGAGAGCTGAGTGCCTTTGGGCAGGATGCTTACTGGTGGAGTGGGGTGCCTCCAGGCACTTATTGGCAGAGCTAAAGAGCACTGTACCCTTCGCTCTAGCAGGGCAGAAACAAGTCCCTGGTAGGACCAAAAGAGGAAGCCTGTCCAGAGGGGGCCCAGAGGAGCCCATTCCTCAGAGGATCGATAGAAGGCTGTCCTTATGAACTCAAGATGAGCCTTCATGGCTGACAAGGGCTGAGAGAGTTGTCTTGCAATGAAGAAGGGAGACTTTGCTTATATGCATTATGATCCTGATCTCAAGCTATAGCCTGTTGATCCTGATGAGCCCTGAGTGTTGGGTATATGTGTTGGGGGCATCTTTGCCTTCCTGAGAAATCGAAGGGATGAAAGAGTGAATGTGAAAGGGAAGAGGAAAGGCAGTATCTTCTGAGAATTTTCCAGGGTGAAGATTGTGTGACACACTGCCATGGGATAGTTATAAATTGTAATTTTTTTAAAAATTGTGATTTGGGTGAAGATTTACAGAGCAAGTTCACTTTCCATACAGCAGTTCACATATATTTTGTCTCATGACATTGACCACAGTTTACCACAACGCAACAGCTCCCCTCCAACATCCTCCCCATAGTTACCTCTTCCCAGTGTCCACCCCTCCATACACTCCTGCCCCCTGAGCTGTCTCCCTGTGCATAAGCAGCCCTTCTTTCTCCCGTGATTGTTCTTTCCAAGGAGTGTATCTACTTGAGGTAAATGTTTAACTCATATGCCTGTATTTTGTGTGGCTGGAAACCACAGGTGTGGGTTCAATTCCAGACCTGAAGGGCAGATAGGGGCCATAGTCTCAGTGGTTCTACTAGGCTATATCAGACCAGCAAACATGGTCCCCACTTTTGTTTTTTCTCCAAATGATTTGGAGTTTTGTTCCATATTGTTCTCCCTCTCTATCCAGGATCTCCTACGTAGATCCCCTTGAAAGTGGATGACAGTGGTAGCCAGGCACCATCTAGTTCTTCTGGTCTCATAGTC